>NC_030425.2:21502500-21517500 GCF_001660625.3 Ictalurus punctatus
ATAAAGGGCCTTAGGGAATGAAAACTGTTCTGGGCCTGACCAAGATAAGAGCTAAGAAGTGTATTAATCTCTCATGGGAGTATTACAGCAGCATAATAGTAAGAATATAATGTACGAGAAGGTAGATAAATATGATCTTATTAATGTCCATGTGATAAGAATACAAAATGAAGGGGCGCAGTAAAGGGGTAGATTACACAAGTGCTGGTGTAATATATCAGACAATTGTACTTGTGTAAAAATACAAATATTTGATTACAGCGTTATACGTGTGGAACAACACAAATATCAGCAATAGACACTGTACAACAGGAGAAGCTCAAAAGGTGAGTTATTATGGTCGCGCTCTGCGCCATTGTATGATGTGGAACTCAATCGCATTACCACCGTTTCAGAGGGGAACCAATTTCAAGCTGTACAGGAAATGATTGCTGACGTTCCAG
Source organism: Ictalurus punctatus (assembly GCF_001660625.3). Classification (NCBI taxonomy): domain Eukaryota; kingdom Metazoa; phylum Chordata; class Actinopteri; order Siluriformes; family Ictaluridae; genus Ictalurus; species Ictalurus punctatus. Next base: position 21,502,944 of record NC_030425.2, read on the forward strand.
TGTGGTGCCTGGTTGTGCCTCCCTGGGCAATTCTGCAGCCCAAGGTCCCTTTGGTAGTCGTCTTGTCCGCCTGATTTAAATGTATACTTAAAACAAACCCCAACATATTAAAACAAGTTAACAGAGTCTCCATAATTAGCATTGGTAAAGTAATAAAACGTTTGATCAATTCCACATTTTGTTGGACAAAATGAAGGTGTTCTACATAACTTTAAGCGTTGCTCTTTGCTAGTTATTGTCGTTCTATTGCTCTTATATAGCTACAAAGTTACCGAATTTTATAAGCAGGACGCAGGCACTGACTATAAATGAATTAACGAACGAAAATAATTAAACACAGAACTGTAGTTGTCCGCAGGCGCAAAACTTTAAGACAATTGGTGTGTCCTCGGTCCGTGTCATCCAATCAGATTTAAACAGGAAACGGGGTGCAGGATGTATAGGAAATGAGCGATATGACATGACACCGGAAGTGGTTGAATTTTAAAGAAACGCCGCTGTTGGTCGACGAGCGTGAACATGGACAAATCGCCGGAGTATCATTATTCCGGAGGGTCACCGCATCCACCTGCACCGAATATGGCGCCGAGAGGAGACTTTCCTGCAGCACCTTCTGCCGAGTCATGGGAGGTTTACCGGCAGCACCAGGCTCAACAGGTTCCGTCCCGTCACTGGGGCCCGTTTCCTCCGGCACGACCACCACCGCCCTCGCACGGGTCTCCTCATGTATATCCGCCACATCTGCCTTTCGACCCCAGCAGACCTCCTCCTGGTTATTTCGCGACATCTCCAGGACCGACCCCTTCAGCGTCTCCTTCTTCAAACCTAAAGCCTGGACACAGTGAGGACCCACCTGGCTTTCATCTACCCCACAGAGATTACCAGTCTAACACGGATAACTATCACAGAGGACATTTTGATCAGACTGGCAGTTTTTCAAACTCTGCTACACCGTCATATCAGTCTAGTTTTCAGTCTAACAACAATAACATCCTGGCTCATAATTACTCTGTGGACCATCATAACCAAAATTATCCATCCAGAGCTCCTCCTGATCATCCTGACAAAAACAGCAACAAGTCTGATGAGGATGCTTGGCAGACAAAACAAGACGAGCAGTGGGTTAGTGCTTTTTTACACAGAAGAACAAAAACGGCACCACCTTCTGCAAAGCCCTCTCCTCCAAAGCACACGGTGTCTGATTTCAGGGAGAAGTTGTACACAGCGGTTAAAATGCTCTCCGAGCTCTCGGAGGTGTGCCAAACCTTAAAAAACAACCTCGAGAATGAAAGCGCATGGACAGACTCGTACTCGAGAGCAGCGGAGCTGAAGAGCAGCCTGAAAGAAAGCCTGAGGACTCTGAGCGATCCGGACAGAGTGGACATGGTGAAGAAGAAATTGGCTCTGATGAAGAAGAAGCGAGCACGTATGCGCAGGAAGAAGGCTGAGCGCGAGGAGGAGAAACAAGAGCAAGAAGCACGAGCCGCAGAGAAAGAGGCGGCTATTGATAAGCACCAGATGAAGAAGATACAAGAAATCGAAGAGAAAAACAGGGTGAGAGGAGTGTACACACAGCAGGGGTTGCTCAGGTCCAGGGGTTGAAGCTGGACCTGATCCAGCTCATCCTATAGGTGTAACTCACTCAATGTTGTACGATATAAAACAACACACTTATTACAGTTACCCAGTCAGAAACGGAGTTGTCTCCACCTCCTGGACTTTGACTCCACTCAGGTAGGAGGGGCTATATCAGGTCCAGCTCCTCCTCGTGGACTTTTTGTTCTGCAGCAAGTTGTACCTGGCCATCTGGGCTAAAATGAAACGCACACACATTCTCACATGTCCACGTGGGTTTCTTCTGGGTTCTCTGGTTTCCTCCCACCTTCCAAAAACATGCCAGTAGTTCAAATGGCTGCATCAGTGGTCACCAACCCTCTTCCTTGAGAGCTGCCTTCCTGCAGGTTTCATCTCCGACCAAATTCTAACACGACTGTTTGAGTTAATGAAGAACTTCTTAAGGCAATGATTAAGAAATCCTTTAGAAAGGTAGATCTCCAGGAACAGGGTTGGTTCCTGTAGCCCTCTGGGCTACACTAAATTGCCCATAGGTGTGAAGGAGTGTCCCAGTCAGAATATGTATTCTGCCTTCATGACCAGTGCTCCCAGCTTAGACTGCAACACTGACCATCTTCAGATGAATGAATGAAATGTGCACAGTTTGCCCCGTTGTTCCAAATGTTGTCAGCTAAGACATGATTGGTGTTCAATTGTACTTCTTTAGTTTTCTGCTTAAGCTATGGCAGTAACGTAGGTAATAAATAAGGATATCTTACAGCCGCTAGTTTAGCATCGTCTCACAGTCCGCTTAAACTGTCGAGTTCGGTGTGTAAGACTTGTTTATGTGGTTTCTGACATTGTACAACACACTGTTGTTTATAAAAAATGCGCCAAAGAAAATCACAAACAGTTGCAGCGAATGTTTTGACATTGAATCAGTTTCTTCCGATGTTGAAAGCTACAATGGCGTATGTTAAATCATAGAGGCCCTCTATAACGAGGCCTCCAAAATCAGGAGTTCAGAGTTTTGTTGTTTTTGGGTTTGTTGTTGGGTTTTTTTTGTTGGTGAATGTTGTGGTCGAAAATGTTTTGTACTGCGGCTTTTTTTAAAAATTGCGATTTGCAGTGTTTTGTGGAAAACTACTTGGATCGGAGAATTTGCAATTACACAAAATAGTTTTGCACGGTCTTTCGCAGTAATGTTTGGTAAATGAGACCTTTTAGCTGTACTCATGTTCAACATGCGTGAATCGAAGAGAGCTTTGACTGAATGCGTCATGATGCCCAAATCTTTGGAAAAACCGTTGCGGTTCGTGTGATTTTTGAGATCGTAGTCCATCCTGGAGGGACTGATAAATCTATCATATAGTCCAGTATTTTGAATTTGAAAGCATGCACAATCTCCGTAGTGAGCGGTCCTGTTTTCTGTTCCCGAATGCAGGAGCGAGAACTGAAGCTCGCGGCCGATGCGGTACTCTCTGAAGTCAGGAGGAAGCAAGCTGATGCCAAGAGAATGCTGGACATCCTGAAAGCTCTGGAGAAGCTGCGGAAACTTCGCAAAGAAGCTGCGTCCAGAAAAGGTGAATATTTGGTGTTTTTTTTTTTATTATTTGGCCTAGGCAGATTTCCTGCATTATTTGCCTCACTTAACCTTGGCGAAACAATTCCTGAGTGCAGTTTTATTTAAGAGTTGCATGTATTCGAACAGCTCACTCCCTTATTGCCTCCCCCTCCTTCCCAGGCATGTTTCCAGGAAAGGAGAGTGATGAGGTGTTTGAGGGCCACCTGACGCGGCTCAGGTCTCTGATCAGGAAACGCACAGCTGTCTACGGGGCCGAGGAGAAGGCACTGAGGGTCATGCTGGAGGGAGAGCAAGAGGAGGAACGCAAACGTGATCATGAGAAGCGGCAGAGAAAAGAGCGAGAGAAGCTGCTGCAGAGGAAACGGGAGATCGACATGATGCTGTTTGGAGGTAATTATCAGCAAAAGTTTTGCTTCTGGATTCCGGTTCCAGATTCGCACGGTGTGTGGGTAAATATTTTTTCCAACCACCACAAGTTGGCAGTGTTATCCAGTTAATTATGAGTTTAAGTTAATGTTTTCATGACTTTCTCTAGTGAGTTGTTTTTAAAATAGTTTTTATCATCAAAACATTTGGTTCAGTTTCCTAAGAAGTTCATGTTGTATGTCATGTTCATGTCATACATGTCCTTTTTCTACCAGCTGAACTGCCTGTTGATCATCCACTTCAGCCGTACCAAGAGTACTACACCCAGGCAGAAAGATCACTACCTGCCCTCGTCCAAATAAGGTGAATAACTTTCCGGCATTACTTTATAACTGACTTCATCAGCATTTTTGTCCTCATTCCTCACGTGTGTATGATCTAATCTCTTTGCAACATGAGCCTACACAGATTTCATTCGCCATTCATCAATTTCTTCTTCGATGTCTTTGCCGAGATTTTAGGGTTAGGTCATCATACTAATGAGCATTTTGAGTAAAATAATGATAGATCTGGAAAGCACTACTGATATACAAGGTGACACAACTTATATCAAAACAACAGCCAAGTGTTCTATTCAATTGTTTGTCTTTTTATGTGTCTTTAGGAGAGACTGGGATCAGTTTTTGGTTCCTGTGGATCACCGTGATGGTTCCAGCATTCCTCAGGGCTGGGTTCTACCAGATCCACCATCTGATGACGTCTGGGCCAGCGCTCTCGAGAAATGAACGTCTAATGAAACCACATCCAATCCATTACCGATATTTCAAAGATTGCACATCGGACTATGACTTGACGCTATTTTGGAGATTGCTGCACCAATCTCCGATTAAAGACGGCTATTATTTATTGTATTTGTGTTCTACTTAAATACTAATAAGAATAAACGACTTGTTTGTATAAGCGAGTGCTTGTGAGTGTGGTTTCTTTTGAAAAGCTAAGCTGAGGAGTGATCAGCCCAGGAAGTACTCCAGATTTAGCCACAAACCATGTTGACTAGAAACGGAGACCTTTTTCTCAGGAATGTTTATACAGTAGTGGTCATGCCTGCTGTGCAGTGTTTACATCTAAACATTACAATGCCATAATTTACAGAAAAAATGTTTTTTTGTTTTTAAATGCCAAAATGTGTCTGCTATACTGTAATTTTATTAGATGTTTTTAAATCTGCTGTATTTTATATAAATGATCAGAAATTGGCTCAGGTAAACAACTGAGGGCGAGGTATTATGTCAGTGGATTAGTGGAGCAGAGTGTTATCCCTCTAAGCAGGCTGACTGTAACATCACAAACAAACACACTCCAGAAAACACAGGTGAGTGATACACACGCTCTTTGCTGTTTAGTGTAACTTTTTTCCACGTAAACGGTTTTGTTATTTTGCTGTCAGATGCTTTCCAGTGTACTGTGTTTTGAGGTAGGGCATTGATTGGCTGTAAGACCGTTGTTTATGGTTATGTATAAGCATCGGAGAACTTGTTTGAGAAATGATCTTCAACAGGTCGTACGCTTTTGTTTGTAAATGTTCTAGATAAGTACGCCAGCTGTTCTTTATTTGTAATCCTGTCTAGATGCACATTAAAACTTGATTGTGTCCTTGCATGTTTTTTTATTAGGTTATTTTTTATCAATTCACTTCATAGTATTTGTGAATGAAGTAGAAACTGTGTACTGTCTTAAGTAATGAATCACATTTTTTCAGACCTCCCTGATGTTCTGGATCAAAACATCTTAGTGGGGTGTAGATCCAGTTCCATGTGCAGTTCAATCTTCTATAGATAGCCTGTGATGAGTTTTAATGACCAGATTGTGAGCCTCCTGCTCCTGTTCTTCACAGTCCTAGGAATTAGACCCCATTGCATCAATTTGATCTGGATGTGAAATTCTTTCTTTTAGATAGATGATAGCAGTCCCAGCTCTGTTGAATTTGCAAGACATCTGACTTCTTGAAACCTCTGGCCCTGCTTCATAAGAAGGAAAACTATTTCAGAGCTTTTACTGAGCATCTGGCCTGGTTTAAAGGTCTCAAAGCAGCAGGATCTGTTAAGGATCTTGAGATGAACAGATTTCTCAGTATTCTGCAATGGGCTTTGTAACGAGGCTTTGCTGGCCATGATCATGTTGTCTGTAGTTGTACTAGATCACTAGGATGAGGCAGTCAAAGCCAGCTGTATATGAAAAACAGTTCCCTGGTTCAGATCTTTCATGAGGGAACTGTCCACAAAACAGATCCCAGATCAGCATTTCCAAGAGGAAGTGTGTCACATCATTTGGTACCTGTGAGTCAGATGGTGAAGACTCTGTAATCTCTAATCCTTTAATCCTCTGCCTGTCTACAATTTTGTGATTAAAGCATGAAACTCATTCGCACGGTGGCTTAGTGGTTAGCACGTTCCCCTCACACCTCCCTGTGTGTGCAGAGTTTGCATGTTCTTCCCGTGCTGCAGGGGTTTCCCGCAGTACTCTGGTTTCCTCCCCCAGTCCAAAGACACATGTAGTAGGCTGATTGGCATGTCCAAAGTGTCCGTAGTGTATGAATGGGTGAATGTGTATGTGGGTGTGCCTTGTGATGGATTGGCACCCTGTCCAGGGTGTACCCCGCCTTGTGCCCAATGCTCCCTGGGATAGGCTCGAGGTTTCCCGTGACCCTGAAGGATAAGCGGTACAGACAATGGATGGGAGGAAGGAATGAAACATAGAGGCCTAGGGTTTTTTTTCTAAGAAGCATTTCAGGAGAAGATCTGGTTCAAGTGCTTCTGCAGTGCTTTTAAGGAAATCAGTGCTGGCTGCTGTAGCTTTAGACCAAATCAGAGCAATCTAATCATCTCTTTAATACTATTCTTGAATGTGTTTTCAGTGAAAGGGAGTATGTCTTGGCTGGATGAAGTGCCCTTCAAAATCCCTCTGGGCTCCCTTGGAGAGGTCAAAGAGGAGGCGGAACTTGTCACAGATCCAGAAATCATTGTGCCAGACTATCTAAAGATCCTCCAGGAAACAGAGGTTGGATAATGTTTGTTACATTTCGACCTGATATCCAAGCCACTTGTATTAGTTCTTTATGGCTTGGTAATAAATGTAAGCTGTTACTATTTACATTTACAGGAACACCTGTCAGGCACTGACAGGCCATTTCTTTTATAAAAAGGGCCTTCTAAATGCCACAGTAGGATTTTCTACCTTCTTATTGCTTGGTGGCCTGAAGCTTTTGCTAAGCTTTGTACTGTTTTTATGTAGCTCGCTAATCTTTACAGAGTGATGCTACTCAAGTTAGTTACATGTAATTTAACTATAACATTGGTAAGCGATGCTTGGTTTCAAAGTTGTTAGTATGATATATGGAGCCTGTCCCACCCTAGATGAGATGCCAGGTCATTGCAGGGCATCACACACACACACACATACACACACAGAAATGTATACACCCGTTCACAACTAGAGACAATTTAGCATAGCCAGTCCATGTACCGGCATGCTTTGGGATGTGGGAGGAAACCAGAGAGCCCAGAAGAATCAGAAAGACAGACAGAACCGGGGATGTTAGGCGGCAAGACTACCCGCGGAAAGACTGTGCTATCATAGATGATAACTTGTTATATTACATTACTTGTCATGATTCTCAGTGTGTTTTATGTGCGGATTTTATGTGCTGGGTTTGTTCATGGGACACATTCTCAGGATCTCACCTAGGGCCCCACAGAACCACACAGTCAGTCCAGCTCTGCATATCTGTAAACAGTCTGATTTCAAATTATAGCCAAAAGACAGTTCTATCAATCTCTTTTAACTAAATGATGTCATCCTTGTGGACTTCAAGATTAATTTCTCAAAGGATGTTGTTCTTGGAAATGCTTTTCTGGACTCAGATAGCTCTGGCTTCACTGTTGGATCAGTGTAATTGAACTAGAACATCTGCTGGCTATGACGGTTTGTTCCTTTAATTTAATTATCACTAAGCACCAGCAGCATGATTGGAAAGCAGACAGATCACTCATTGAGTGCTGATGTGCTGGCAATGCAGTGCTTTTTTTTTCTTCTTTTTTTTTATAACCTTAGAGGCCTACCATCAACATGGCTGCCAACTTGCTGTTGGCAAGTGTGTTCATTTGGAAGTACTGCTCAGGACATGATGTTTAAGTCAGCATCGCAACACAAAACCTTCCATTTAAAAAAGACTGCTGGCAGACGACTATTCTTCATATCAGATAGCGTTGTGCTTTTTTGACTAAATGCCAACACTTCAGCTTAGATGCTTTGCCATTAATGTCAGTGGAGAGCCAACTGCATCTATTATCTGATCTGAAATGAGCTAGTGAGAGCCTTTTATGGAAAAGGCAGTGCTGCATTTTATTCAAGTTCCCTCTCATAGTTTCCTTTGTCCATCCAGAACCAACATTTTGGAATGAATGGACAAGACTGTTGAGATTGGCTGGGGTTTTGATTTGCCCCTTGAATGACTTTACTGAGGTTCTCGCAGTTATCATGGTGATGAAGGCAATGCAGAAATATAGTTTGTGTCCAGTGGGATTCACACTGCATTACAGCATGTCTTAGCATGTTGTGTTTTATACTCACATTTTTGACAGAATTCAAACAGGAAATCACATGAATTACTTCATTCACCATTTCAAACACTTGGTTCATCAAGCATCTGGGCTACTTCAAATATTATTTCAGTGGTGGGTGGTGAAATTGTTAACAACATGCTGTGGGTTTCACCTCTGCTGTAAGTAGAGTTTGATGAAAATAAACCATAGTTATCACTGATTAAAAGTATGAGGTAATGTCAGTTATATGCAAAGGTTCCCTGTTTGTTTCTTGTTTTGACAGTATGTCTTCAGTCTAGAGAACTGGGTTCTGACGGGTGTGCAGGGTGGCTACAGCGTGCCGAATGACCTCCACCCATCTAAGGTGGCAGCGACTTGCCCTCCATACTGGATGTTGTTCAGCAGTCCTCAGCAGAGCAGGCTGGCTAGCCGCTGGAGCAGTGACTTCTGGGAGCCCAATCCTCGGCGACGCAGCCACAGTCTTAATGCGGCTCACATCCATGCTATGAATGACAGAGTCAAGTTCAACATTTCCAATTCGGATGATGATGACGACTCTTCTGATAACGAGGAGGCTTCTTTGTCAAGACCAAAATATAAGGATTCATGCTTAAGAAGACAAGTGCTAGATGTGAAAGTCCTGCATTCTCGTTGCTCTTCAGATCTCCTCAACCTACCTTCACCTTGTGGCCTCTCCTCACAGCAGCGCTCCAGCATCCTACAATGCTCTCTCCCAAATTCGGAAACACAAGGAAGGAACTTGTGGAAAATCCACAATCATGATGACTCATTTCATGAGCTTTCAGTAAGCCAACAACTTTTGACTTTTGGTCACATGAGAACTATCATACAAGTTAAAAAATGTGCCTTCAAATGGCTTTAATCAAATTTTAGTGATTATTTTTGATAGAATTATTATTTTATGGTCATCCATACTTGACCATCACGTCCTTCTAAAGAGTATATTGTTGATTTTTGCATAGATTTCTATATGACTTTCTTCTTACCCAATCACTCTAAAGGTTTGAGTCTGTAATAGTTGCCCTCATAATGCAAACACTGGTTGCATCATAAGTAGCGTAAACCAGCAGTACCCAAATGATTAGGATATTTTAGTCACCAGATCGAGCTATTCAGATAGCCCTGTGCTAAATGTATTTACTGTTAGGGTTAACCTTTAGACTATTTGCGGCTAGTAGTGTTAGTGTTATTAATAGTGCTGACTTTCAGGTGACGACATTCTCTCATTCTGTGATTGGTATCTCCCAGTTATTTTCGCTACTTAATCAATCCACATTTCTTAGCTGTCCCTAAAGATCGAAGTGGCTAATAATAACCAGTGTAAAGACTTTTCCTGGAAGCTTCCCAAGTTGCCACGAGTTGGTTTGGATTAGCACATGGAAAGGCCCATTAGATGTCTTTCTCACCAAGGCTAAGTTTCAAGGCCAACATTGAGGTTAACTATCACTACCAAGGTCTATGATATCACCGACATGCTATGTCCCATACACAGAGTACTGTATAATTTCCATGCAGATTGAGTTGATGAGGAAAAGAACAGATTCTTTCTATTAAAGTGGAAAGAAAAGTTAAAGAAAGCAACAGAATCATAAAAGCACAATACCACTTAAATATCCCCTGCTAACAGTCCATGACAAACATGACTGTACAGGTTTTGTTTAATTGCAAGCAATGATGTTCAGGTGAATATACATAGCAGTAATAGGCATAAAGATAGGCACATTTAATTGGAAACACAACTAGTTAAAATAGAAAAATTGAAATAAAATATAAAGCAGCAGTGTGTCACTATAAATTATTCTATAGTGAACTGCTTGGCAACAGTGCAGTGTTTCCCTTCTTCTCGTCTCTCGTGGATACTGACTTTCCAAACCAATGTTGTTGTTATCCCTCCAGTCTCCAGGCCTGAACTCTAGCATGCCCCTACCCCCCACACGGCCCCTCGGTTCCCATGCAACAGTCCACGACTCCTCTGTGGAACTGCTCTCAGCTCTCAGCCCTGAAGAACAGCAGCTCTTGGAGGCCGTGACTGAGCATGGATACTCATTACGGACAGCCATCATCGCCCTACAGAAAACGGGCCATCGGAGCCCAGAGCAGGTTGGTAGGACCTGAGGAGTAATGGTTTATTAATGGTTATGTTGCAGGATTAACGTACATATGTTCATTTCAAACCTAGAGCTGAATTACATATTGTACATGAAATACATATTTGTATGATAGAGGATGTAAGAATTTTACTCTCTTTGGTAGGACAGTGCAATTGTAAGCTACGTGTGGAAGAATGTTTGGCAGTGTGGATTGTGCTGCATTATACTCTGCAGTGCTGATTAATCATGCACACTAAGTGGAATGCCTAAATACTAATGACACCAATAGTGTAGTTATATTTAATATGATAGTATTATTTTGTAGAGTTGTATTTGGATTTTCATTTACGGCATTTGGCAGATCCCCTTATCCAGAGCGACTTACACTTATCTCATTTATACCACTGAGCAGTTGAGGGTTAAGGGCCTTGCTCAGGGGCCCCAGCAGTGGCAGCTTAGGAGTGTTGGGATTTGAACAAACTAACGGTCTTCCAACCAAAAGTCCAAGGTCTTAACCACTGACCTACCACCACTCCCTGGATGTTTGAGAATGGTTTAAAAAAAATATGGTCACCAAAAGGGATAATCTGGGAGTACTGAGATTTGACTTCCTAATCTTCTGGTCACTAGTTTGTGAACCATTATGAATTTTCTATATATCTGCATAAATATGACCTAAAACATCATCAGATTTCTAAGCGTAGATAAAGAGGACCCAATTAAACAAATGAGACAAAAATATTATACTTGGTCATATATTTATTGAGGAAAATGATCCATTATTACATACCTGTGAGTAGCAAAAGTATGTGAACATGTAGGATCAAAGTCTTCACAACACATGTTTGTGGAAGTGTATCATGGCACAAACAAAGGAGATTTCTGAGGACGTCATAAAAAGGGTTACAAAACCATCTCTAAAGAGTTTGGACTCAATACCAAACCAAAATTCAAGACCATTATTACCCTCCCCAGGAGTGGCTGACCAACAAAGGGCAAGGTGTATAATAATCTGCGAAGTCACAAAGGAACCCAGGGTAATTTCTAAGCAACTAAAGGCCTCTCTCACATTGGTTAATGTTAATGTTCATGAGACCACCATCAGGAGAACACTGAACAACAACGGTGTACGTGGCAGGGTTGCAAGGAGAAAACCACTGCTCTCCAAAAAGAACATGGCTTCCCATCTGCAGTTTGCTAAAGATCATATGGATAAGCCAGAAGACTATTGGATAAATGTTTTGTGGACAGATGAGACCAAAATAGAACTTTTTGGTTTAAATGAAAAGGGTTATGTTTGGAGAAAGGAACACACTGCATTCCAGAAGAACCTTCTCTTATGTGTGAAACATGGTGGTGGTAGTATCACAGTTTGTGCCTGATTTGCTGCATCTGGGCCAGGATGGCTTGCTATGAATGATGGAACAATGAATTCTGATGTATACCATACTTACTTTTCACATATTTTTTGCCACTCACAGTTATGTAATATTGGATCTTTTTCCTCAATAAATAAATGACCAAGTATAATATTTTTTGTCTCATTTGTTTAATTGGGGTCTCTTTATCTACTTTTAGGACTGGTGTGAACATCTGATGATCTTTTAGGTCATATTTATGCAGAAATATAGAAAAGTTCACAAACGTTCAAGCACCACTGTATAACAATTTGGATGAGATACCATGAAAACTGAAGCCAGGTATGAATTGAAGCTTGGCTCCAGTGCAGAATCTGTCTTGGGTATATTTGGAATATAAATACCACTAAAACCAGTAATTAGGTTTGCAGGGGGAAGTATGCATCCATGCTCTGATAGAGTGGTTGGATCAAATTACCCAAAATGTCTATGTGAACTCTCTGCATTATAATTTCCCAATGTTCCCATTGAGCATCCTTTTTGATCTTGAAAATTCTAACTTTCCCTCAGCCATTACATTAACCCTTGCACCAGTAATTATGGAATCAGTTTATTTATAACCAAGTAGCATTTTCAGAATTATGGGCAAACGTGCACAAGGATATTATTAAGACATTTGGCCCAAGTCATATATACTGCTTTTAAAGAGAGATATTTATTATACTGTCCTCATTTTGACCTCACTAGATGCATGTTTCCAGTCTTTATATCATATGGTACAGACAGTACCAAAGTCCATTACTGTGAGTAAATCCTCACAGTAACACTTGGGAATTGAATACGTTCGCAATGAAGACATTATATTATATTTTCCACCTCTGCCAGATGTGTTATTTACCTACCTGTTCCTTCACTGTGCACTTCAATGTAGCTCCTCTTTCAGGAAACAACATCTGGTTTCAGGTACTTTAATCTAATTCTGGTCATGATGACTGTACAAATAGCATACCACAGTAAAATAAATACCATACCTCCCTAATGTTTCCTCCACCAGCTGCATTAACTGTTCTCAGAGTCAAAGAGGATGGGAATGTGTAATAAGCTAAACCGATTTGAAAATAGCAAAACCAGCTTTAGCTGTGTTGCTAAAATTGTGGGGAATGTTATTTAGAATATGTGGCTTTGTGGTAGCAGCATTGCTCTGGTTAGGGAAGGTTTTAAAGGAGCTGCTTTTAATTTAATTTGAACCTTCTGCTGCCTGTGAGGTGAATTGTAATTCAATTAAAATGTTGATCATTCCCATCCCTTCCACCAACCAAACCCACTTCCTCTACTGAAGCTGCCTCATCAGTTGTGAAACAGATATGAGTCCAATCAATTGGTGATTTCCATATATATAAGGAAGCAATCAGATATATACTATATGGTCAAATTATGTGGACACCTGACCATCAAACCTGTATCTGTTGCACAAAGTTGGAGGTATGCAATTGTCTAGAATATCTGTATGATTTTCCTTCACTGGAATTAAGAGGTCCAAACCTGTTCCAGCATGACAATGCCCCTGTGCACAAACCAAGGCTCAGGAAGACATGGTTTGCCAAGGTTAATGTGGAAGAAGTCAAGTGGCCTGCATAGAGCCCTGATCTCAACCCCACTGAACACCTTTGGGATGAATTAAAAAGCATACTGCACCACAGGCCTCCTCACCCTACATCATTGCCTGACCTCACTAATGCTCTTGTGGCTCCAGAATCAAGTGGAAAGACATCCCAGAAGAGTGGAGGGTATTATAACAGCAAAGGGAGGACCAACTCCATGTTAATGCTCATGGGTTTTGGAATGGGATTTTCAACATGCACATATGGGTATGATGGTTAGTTGTCTACATTTCAAGAGGTAGTATTGTGGTTTTTCTATGGTAACTCTGAAATTATATGATGGTCATATGTCTGGGATCACTTTTGGATATTATATATTGGACTTTTAAAAATAAGAGGTTATTGTAGTTCATCCTAGGTATGACAAAAGGCTCACACCACTTCAAGGCAGCTCTGCAGATTCAGAATCACTTTGCAGGAACAGGATGAAATATCCTGAAATTTAAAAGAGAATGCTGATGTTTTATAATGAGTGACATGATGGATTTAGTGCCAAATGAATTGATGGTAACGGTCGTTGGTATTGGGATTAGTTGTGCAGTGATCCAGTCAGAAGCAGTAGTTAGCAGAAGGCAGTAGGGTGGGTAAAATGATCAGAGCTGAATCAACAGCTCCTGTTGTTCAGGTGAGTAATCGTGTCATACCATCATCCATTTCACATTCAACTCGACTACTTCAGTTTCATTCATTTTAAAGCCAAAGGAATCACCATGCAGCCTGGATACATCATTGTTGCTGTAGATCTGGATGATGCATGTTTTCTAAGTAAATATATAAATATGTTTTATAGGCAAATGCATATTTTTGGCAGATAAGTACTAAACCCCTTCCAAAGAGGAGTTGTTAAATGATGACAATTATAGTAACCTTAATTCATGTAATGTACTTTTTTTTTAAATGTCATGAAGTTTCATATTCATATCCAAGTAATATGTAGTTAATAAAATAAGGTGAAGAAAAACCTCTGCCTATCAAAGCATTGATGAATTTTCAAATATTAATGTGCCTTATACCGCATTGTTGAATTCTAGATGGTGTTGATTAATTTTCTATAACAGCAGCTCTGACACTTGTGCAGAAGGGCTGCAAGATAAAGCACAAGTTTATATTAATGTATATATTTTAATGTTTATAAAGTAAAGACTTACTCAGGAACTTGCATGGTAGATGTAACACAGATTTAAAAATGTGTTTAATTGCTAATGTGGTGAAGGAAACATACACATTTTTGGAAGGACTGTCAGCACTTTATAACAGTCAGCGATGAAGCTGTAAGTTTTCAGACATGAGAAAGTCTTCAGGACAGACGAGTTTGTAGATT
>NC_030425.2:21522500-21695000 GCF_001660625.3 Ictalurus punctatus
TGATTAATCCCCTTTGTTCTTCACAGGAATGCAGAGCATGTAAATCTGATACTTATGGGTGCATTACTTGGGACCACAATAGAAGTGCAATAGCCAAGGTCGTGCTTTGTTAGATTTCGGACATACCAACTCTCTCATTCATATTCACTCCAGATAAAACCTGAACTAAGTTTTAGTTTAGTGATTGACCTCCAATAACACACAAGTTTAAAATATGTCACCTGGTCTTTTTTCCAATCTTCAACTGTTCATTATAACAGGTAATGCAAAAGATAAGTGCAAAAAAGTAACGATGCAATTAAAAATTATGTGACTGTAAGCACAACATGCTACGACTTAGTATTCAGCAGATTAGCTTATACAAAATATGGACATAGCAGTTATTACAGTAGCAGCCAGGCAAAGTGTATAATAGTGACAAAATAATAAATAGTTTAAAAAAAAAAAAAAATACAGTAGCAGCAAAAAATGCAAAACATACTCCTCCTATCCTCTCATCAACCAGGTATTTAAAGAAAAAACTATATATATATGTACTCAGCAAAAAAAGAAATGTCCCTTTTCTCAGGAGACTGTATTTTAAAGATAATTTTGCAAAATCAAAATAAACTTTACAGATCTTTTTTGGAAAGGGTTTAAATGATGTTTTTCATGATTGTTCAGTGAACCATGAACAATTATTGCACATGCACCGGTGGAAAAGTCCTTAAGACACGAACAGTTTACAGGCGGTAGGCGATTATGGTCACAGTTACAATAACTTAGGACCCTAAACAGACCTTTCTACTGACTCTGAAAAACACCAGAAGAAAGATGTCTAGGGTTCCTGCTCACCTCCATGAACATGCCATAGACCTGCTGCAGGGAGGCATGAGGACTGCAGATGTGTCCAGAGCAATAAACTGCAATGTCTGTAATGTAAGACGCCTAAGATAGTGCTACAGGGAGACAGGAAGGACAGCTGATCGTCCTTGCAGTGGAAAATTACATGTAACCGTGTGTCCCCCCCAGACGTGATGGAGAACTTGCAAATGCCTTGGTGGAAGAGTGGCGTAACATCTCACAGCAAGAACTGACAAATCTGGTGCAGTCCATGAGGATGAGATGCACTGTAGTACTTAAAGCAGCTGGAGGACACACCACATACTGACCCAACTTTGTTCAGGGACTCATTATTCCATTTCTGTTTGTCAAATGTCTGTGAAAGTTGTTCACTTTATGTCTCAGTTGTTGAATGTTTCTGTTATTTACACATGTTAAGAAATTTGCTGGAAATAAAAGCAGTTGAATGTGAGAGGACGTTTTTTTGTGGAGTATATATATACACTGTAGGATCACAGTAGAAACCATCAAACACAAGCAAATAGGAAACATGAAATTCCATTCAAACACAATGGAAATGACATAAGCTTCTAATAGTTATTTTTACTTTCTTTTAAGGACATGATGATGATTATGATTATTATAATTTTCACATCATTTCCATTTTACTTTCTGAGTCATAGTGGTACCCTATAAAGACTCGTTTTTCCCTCTCCAACAGGGTTAAAACATTCAGTTTTTTTTCACAAGGAACAAAACTTTCACATGATTATTTTGGGTAAGGCAAGCAGTGACCCCAGATTGCTTTCTTCCTTTTGGAGGTGCGGTTTCCAGATGGTCAAGAGCAGGCAGACTCCAGCCTATACACACACCAACGCAGCTGAACTTTAAAGTGCTGTCTGTCTCAGACTCTCCGGCTCTCAGCCTTGCCAAATACGATTCATTTCAACAACAAGCCTTTTCCAACTAAATCTACACACCTTGAAGGAGCGCAGAGTGTTGGATTTGCTTGTTATTAAGAAATGTCACCCACTGGAAAAACATACGAGGATGCAGCTGTTTTTCCAGAGGAGTGTCTCAGAAGCTCTTAAGGAGAGCATCCAGGAGAAGCTGACACGGAGCTGAGAGAGCATGTAGACTGTCATTTTTTAAATTTTTTTTAGAAAGAATTAAGGCTTTTTCCAATGCATCATTGCTGTCCTGCTCAGGATGTCTATCATGTTTGGTAAAGCAAGGACGTGCAACATTGTTCCTGAACACGAACCTGCAGAGTGCAATATCGTAGTTCTGGGAGCAATGGGCTCAGGCAAATCAGGTAGGACATTCATAACTATAGTCTGAATTTATTTCTGAAACAATATTTGTCATAATATAAGCTCTTTTTTCAGAAAATAAGTTTACTTTTCTGATATATAAACTTTCAGGAGCCATGAGCTTGTAATGTTATTTTATGAGTTTTATAATCATAATCTGAATGTAATGGTTGAATTGTGAATCTTTTCCATTTTTACTCTTCATTTTATAGACTTATAGAGTCCAGCTACTGCAAATAGGCTATTAGAACGCTGACTAATTGTGACTGAGTAAATGAAATGAGTAATGAGAAGTTTTTTTTTTGTTGTTCTAGTGGAACTATCAGAACTCCCAGCTTATGTTTCTCGGGACACTGGCTTTCCCATGGCCCTAGAGGAACCTTATATAAGTGGTAGCAATTTACTACTTGCAGTCACAGGATGTTTGTGTTCTTCCTCTTTGCAGCTCTCACTGTGAAGTTCCTCACGAAGCGTTTTATTAGTGAATACGACCCAAACCTTGGTGAGCTGCATTGGTTTAACTTTTACCTTAAACCTATAAAGTAGACTAAACGTCTCCAGACTTTTCTCTTTTTGTTCTTTGATCATTTATGACTTCATGTCCGGAGGTAAATCGGGCTGTTGAATCGAGAACATTTGGCCCAGTGTAATTCAGAGAATTTGGGATCAAGCAAAATATCCAATACTTCAAAGCTGTGTAAACCTTTCAAAACGAGGTAATAAGCCCAAGTTCCAATATATCATTCTGTCATCTTGCCTAAACCACAGCCTGTTAAATCATCAGTCATATGGTAACCAGATGGACAGCTGAGACTAAATCCTCTCTTTGATACTAAAAGGGAATCTTTGAGCTATTACATAACTTATGTGGGGAAAATGTCTCACAAAGCGAGTGCACTTGGTTTAATAAGTATAATGAGAGATGTCTTGTAAAAAATGTCTTGACTGGGGAAAAAAAGAGCTTTTTACATTATGTTTGTAGAGGACACTTATTCCTCAGAGGAAATGGTGGACCAGCAACCAGTTCTGGTCAAAGTAATGGACACGGCGGACCAGGTAATGATTGATAGTATGCTATTTATTCAAATGTATTAAAAGTGTTGCTTAAGGATACACATAATATGTTCTTAGCCATAGTGGAATCAGAGAGAGTTTAAAATCTAATAAGCACTGAATAAAAATGATGCATAATATAGGTTTTTAGATGTACCAATAGAATCATCATGATATTATAATAATGTGGTACTGAATACTAAAGTGTTCTTTCCAGCCATTTTTGTTTGTACTTTATGCTTGTAGTATAACAGAAGCTTCAAGCAACTTGATCTGTAGCCTCCTACGTTTTTTCTCAGGATGGACCGGTGAACTGTGAACGCTACTTAGCCTGGGCCAGTGCATTTCTCATTGTCTACAGCATTGATAACAGACTCAGTTTCGAAGTGTGTCAACAGTATGTGGAGGCTGTGACACTGTACACCAAAGGCCTGCACCCTGAGGCTCCCATCATTTTAGTTGGCAACAAAGTGGACATGGAGAGATACAGGTTTATCTAAACTCACTCTTCAAAAATTCTCTTTTAGCAGTTTAGCAGTAAAACTGTCACACTTGCTGTATATTTATCTTGCTTTCAGTAGAAAGCATGAAAAATATTCAAGAAGCTTAAAACTTTTTTTGTTTGGATGTTCGTTATTAAAAAGGTTGACCCTTCAATTCGGACAAAACATTTGAATCACTTCTAATATACAATTCGAATTCTACGTAATCTAAATAGATTGTCTAAATAATTATTCTGGTAAAAGATGTAAAAAGTATAGCTTGAAATTCTCAAATTAACTAAAAGTATGAGAAGGATTCCCAAAAGAAAATAACGTCTGGTTCAAATCACACACTGCTTTTAGTTACACCAAGGAGCAGTGGAAAAATAAAGCTAACTAATAACAGCTTCGTTCTTGAGCTCTCAAAGGTCAGTTAACAGGATAATAGCTGCTAATGCTAATAGCTAGCTGTCACAGTACAAACTGCCTTAATAAACACAAAATGTTTGTAGTAACAAATAGATTACCATGATATGTAATAGGTCTCATCTCATCTCATAAAGGACGTTTCGCTTTTTTAGGAAATCGAACGAGAGATCAACTCAGTGATGATGTCTGATTTTAAAATGTCACCTTATGACTTTACAAATATGTAAAGTGATGTGTACAAGTGATGCAGAAAGTAGATTTCATTTTGTTGTTTCATTTCAAAACTAGATTTCAAAAGTTATAAGTAAAAGTATAATGAAAATGGAGTGGGCACGGTGGCTTAGTGGTTAGTATTTTTGCCTCGCACTTCCAGGGTTTGGGGTTCAATTCCCACCTCCATCTCGTGTGCTTGGAGTATGCATGTTCTCCCTGTGCTTCAGGGGTTTCCGGTTTACTCCCGCGTCCAAAGACATGTATTGTAGGCTGATTAGTATTTCCAAATTGTCTGTAGTGTGTGTGTGAGACTGTGACCTGAGATGGGGTTGGCACCCCATTAGGGTGTTCCCTGCCTTGTGCCCCAAGTTCCCTGGGATAGACTCCAGGCTCCCCGTGACCCTGTGTAGGATAAGCGGTATAGAAAATGGATGGATGAATAATGAAGAGAGATGAAAAAAAAAGTATAATGTAAAAAAAGGAAAGCTACTTATAAAATAGATGAAAGCACAATAACAGACTGGATACTGAACAACTCCACTAGAGGTAAGGTGTGTGATGTAAGTGTGTGATGACTTAGATATAAAGTTTATGTGATGCTAAGCTGGCAGCTAAAAGCTTTCATTACCAGGCACTCAAAGAAGCAAGACTTTAACCATGTCTTGGTTGAATGATTACATTTGGGGTAAGGGAAAATGTTTACATTTATTTTTATTTTTTGGCTGCAAAGGAGCATTAAGACATAATATAGCATGAGGAAACAATATTGAGAGATAGGTTTGACCAATCAGGAAGCAGTCAGTGATAGCTGAGCATTTTTAAGTCTTGTACACGTGACTGCCAGAAAGCTGGATTGAATAAAAGTGTCTGCCAAATGAATAACACTTTTTGGCAGTCTTTGCTTTCTTTCCTCAAAAGCTCATGGATTGTGTGGTATTCGAATCAAATATTGGCATCTAACAGCTGGGTTTTATTGCAGGAAATGTGCCTTGCTAATTATTTATACAAGAGGTGATTTACGCAAGGCTTTTAAGGAACGCTTCATTTTATGGAGTGTAGTGTGAACGCAAATGTTTAATCTTTCATTTTGTGTGTGGTTGATATTCCATCAAAGTCCTTCAATAGACACCAAGCTTAAAGACGTGTCCGTGTCCGTTTCCGTGTGTGTGTGTGTGTGTGTGTGTGTGTGTGTGTGTGTGTGTGGGTTAAGGAATTGATCTAATCTTAAAAGAATAGTTAGGCAAAAATGTTCCCCTTATAACAAATACAGACATGTTTGGTCTGTTGCGTGCTTCCTTAGTCTTGCACTGAAGCTACATGATTAAAGAGATGGTGGTGATAATTAATGGAAAACTGTTTTACCTAAAAATATTTCCCATAGATACCAGACCACACACTTGCTTCAAAACACATCCAGGTCTTAAGTCGTGACGTGCCAACGTGAACACTGTAGAATCCCTGAACCTCGTCTCATTATTTCGACTTAATAACTCTTGCTATTCTGTTGTTTTTTCAATGTAATATCTCATTCTTTTTGAGTAATATTTCATTTCAACTGTTGCTGCAAAATATGTTGTAATTTTGAGCTAATATCGCAGCATTTCAATATAATAGTTCCTTATTTCAAGTGATTATCTCGAAATAGGGAGTTATTAAGTCATGATAGCATATTATTAAGTCAAAATAATGAAATAACAACAGAGGACTTTTCTTTTTTTTTTTTTTTTTACAGTCTGTGCTTCAGGGCTTCCATAAGGACACTGTATGGAAAAAAAGCTTGGAAAACGGAATTGCTTTTTTCCACAATGCAGTTTGGTATCATTCCACCCCCTTGGTCCGGCGTCTCAGAGTCTGAAGCAGAATTGTAATATTATTTAAAGAATTTATGTTTGCTGATAAAACAAATACTATCATACTATTCTGTCAATTGCAGCAAATATATGAAAATCTAGCTATGTAATTAAGGAAAAGATTTTGAGTGAAATAGACTTCCATTATTTGTTAGCTAACCTAATAGCTTCAGTGCAGATCTAAAGAAAATGACTACGATTACATGCACATGAAATTCCGTTTACGGGTCTATATTCGGCTTGCAGCCATATTCCGAATACGATGTTTATACACGTACATGCATCGGGATATTTCTGTATACGTAAATACAACCATTTATCCCGAGTTGCCATACCTAGCCTATTGTACAGCTAAGCATCTTTTAGCACCCACAATTCTTTGCAGACTGAGCATGCTTCAAAACAAATTCATTTAAGATAAAAAAAAAACGTTATAAAAAGATAAAGATAAAGAAAAACCGAATACGCACGTCACGTGACCATTCGTGCACACTGGGCATGCGCAAACGAGTACTGAGCATACATCTCCTTTCAGTGGATTTTCTGGATAAGGTGTTTACATGCATAATTTCTGATTAAGACAGGTATATTCCAGTATATTCCAGAATTCGGGGTATCAGAATTGTGTCTTAATCTGAATTGGGCAATCGGATTGCGGGTCCCGGAGTGCCCATATTACTATTTCCTTGCTCCCAACACATGTGATCCAATTAATCAGCTATATACCAGCCCCTCCTGAGTTGAAGTCGGTGTGAGAAGGTGGGAAATCATTGAATCTGCTGGACAGGTGCTGTAAAAAATCATGGTTTATGAAAGTACGAAGGAACAGATTGTGATGTAAATAAGGTCCACATTCCTATAAGTTCTTTTTCCTGGCATAATTTTTGGATGAATGATTTGAAATGTTTTACTCTCATTAGCTGTGGAACTGATTTTGGTCTCCGCCTGTCTCTGTATCTCAGACAAGTGAACAAGACGGATGGTGCGACCCTGGCTGCCCGTTTTGGCTGCCTGTTTTTTGAGGTCTCCGCCTGCCTGGACTTTGTGTCTGTGCAAAACCTCTTTTACGAAGCCGTCCGGGAGGTGAGGCGTGAGGCAGAGAGGAGCCTTTCACTCCGGCCCCTTTACATCAGTGAAGACAAAGCACCAATCAGCCTCTCCTCTGCCTCGCTTCTGTCACCCTGCTATAAGGAGCTGCCCACTCCGGCCACAGCCAAGCTGGTGACTGTGAAGTCCTCGAGGGCCCAGAGCAAGCGCAGAGCACCCACACTCACCCTCCTCAAAGGCTTCAAGATCTTTTGACTCAACACTGCCCCCTTATGGTGCTGAGAGGCGCAGTCAGACTTGAGGACTCTTGTTAGACATCAACCTGCTGATCACGTACCTTAATGATAACTTAGGAGCACATAACTTTTTGACTATAAAAACTATGATATCGAACTACATTTATGTCATTTCTAAAAACAAAAAATTGCTTTGTTTACTGTTTCTGCATGGGATTCTGATTGCATTAGCTTAGTAAAAGTGCTTTATTCAGCACATTAGAGATATTTGATGTGAAATCGCTAATAGTTCTTTGGAATGAGGAACTTTCCTGTGTTATATCACCAATGTATGAAATGATAAAATTCATGTGCCAGAAATGATGGATACCAAAAGCAGGATATTGTACATGTCAGGTCAGATTTAATAATTAGATTGTTATGTTCCAGTTAACCCAAATATAGTCAGTTAGCCAAGACATATTTGGTGTCTAAGGTTTGCTTCTTTAGTTTACACTGGACCTGCAAGGGTCATGTAGCCTGCAAATAATGATAGTCTAGCTCACCCAAAATGTTTTCCATAATACATACCCAAAAGTTCTTGCACTTACTTTTAAATTACGTTGTTGAGCTACAGATGCCCCCCCCCCCCCCCCCACACACACACACACTTTTTTTTTTTTTTGTAAAATAGCAGCGATAATCTATATTTACACTTTTTTTGTGTTCAAAGTGGAACTATATTATCATCAGAATAATGTCCAGCTTTCTGGTACAATTTTGCGTTCTCAGTTCAAGAGGAGTCAAGGAAGCATGACATGATACAAGACAACCAAGCCGCCAGTGTGTTAGCTTAGTAAAACTGAGAAGGATTGATCCATATTCGATCCTGAGCTTGGGTTACTGTCTGTGTGGAGTTTCATATGTCTTCCCCAAGTCTGTGTGGGTTTCCTCTGCATTCTCCTGTTTCCTCCCACCTCTGATATGAGGAAGTAGGTGAATTGCTGACTTTAATGGACTTACATCCCATGCAGGGTGTTTTCACACCTCATGTCCAGTGTTCCCAGCACAGACTTTGGAACCATCACGACCCTGACCTTACCCTGACAGTTACTGAAGATGAATGAAATGATGGCTGTTGCATAATATTACATATTACATATGTTAAGCCATATGGAATAATTTTCTTCATTTTTATAGATTGTTGTAAGACCTTACTGAAGAACTGGATGTGTGGTAAGACAGATATTCACAATGTGTGAGTGTATATTTATGGAAAATAATTATATTTGGCTCTGAATGCCTCTTGGACTTGGCCACATTACCTACATCAAGTTTTTAATGCAACTTTATGTAACCATCTAACGTCTAGAGAAGCTGCATTTTATCTGCACACAAGGTTTATGAATATATTTTCCTCGTAACAACTTGAAGATCAACAATCTCCTTATGGCAGATGGATCAGATGCAAGAAACCTCTGTATATGTGAGTTAATTAAATATGACTCAAACTTGTTTTTATTCATTTTTTTCATACTTTTGTTATTCTGTAGTGCACAGGGGGTTAATGAATAGCACATTTGCCTCACACCTCTAGGGTTGGGGGTTCAAATCATGCCTCCAGTCTGTGTGCACAGAGTTTGCATGTTCACCCTGCGCTTTTGGGGTATTCTCCAGGTACTCCAATTTCCTCTCCCTGTCCAAAGACATGTTGTAGGCTGATTGGCATTTTCAAATTGTCCATAGTGTGTGAATGGGTGTGTGAATCTGCAATGGGTTGTCCCCTGTTTTGTGCTGCAAGTTCCCTGGGATAGGCTCCAGGCTCCCCATGACCCTGTGTAGGATAAGCGGTATGGAAAATGGATGGATGGATGTCATTCTGTACTTTGAAAGCTGACATTGCACTGTCTAAATTTATATTATAGATGGTCAAGATTTTATTTTAGAGTTTGTCTGCACATGTCACAGCTCACAATGCCACCATGACCCCAAAGGCCACTTGTCTTATCTTGTATCTAAATGGTGTTGATGATTTAAACATCAGTCAGATATAACAATTCATTATAATATTAATTATATATAATATTCAGTATAATACTGGCTGTTGGTACTGCCACCACTCGATCATAAATCATACCTAGAATATAGAGCAATGAAATATGTTATTTAAAAAAACAAAACAATAAATACCGATTATATTGTGTAAATACACTTGAAGGCAAAAACAGGATAAATCTAAATATATAGCCAAATCTGTGCAGTAATGTAAAACATCAGTTAATTTTACAATTACTGTGGATTCCAGTAGCTAAAAGTGATAAACAGCATTTTCAGATTGGTATTTTAGTACTCATACATGTATTTATAAGATGACAGGAAGATGTGTCCTAAATGTAAACCTAATTTCATCTGTTTTTCACATCATAACAAATAATTCCCACTATCTGTCATTATGGTTAGTATCATTTTTGGACATATGTCAGTCTCAGTGCTGGAATATTCCTGCACGGCATAGTTTAGAGTTTTTCCTGGTGCATTTCGCCAGATTTAACTTGTTTAACTGACTCAACCTAAGCCCTGTTTTTTTGTGTCTTTATCCATCATGGACTCAATCAACATTTAGCAATTTATCAGCCAAGTCAACATTTTGCCTTAACATACTTTGAATTTGGAGCTGGTCAGGGGAATTGTAAAAATGACCCTGAATACCTTCAACATGACCTCAACATTCTCAAAACCCAGTTCTTAAAAATGACCTTTAGAGGTATATCTATATGTAGATCAATTGGACACAGACACTATAATTAAAGACATCTAACATATGTCTGTTCTAACCACAGCACATGCCAAATTGCTTTATTTCTCTTATACCACAGACAATTGCCAATTATTAAAATTTTTATAAAAATTTATACAATTACAATTTATAAATGAACAACCCATACTTTTTTTTATCCATTTTTAGCTACACATAATGTTCATGACACAAGTTGGTAAAAAAACAACAACACAACAACAACAAACAAAAAATGCAGATTGTCATTTTACAGAGGAACATGCAAAAAACCGTCGGTCCCAAAGACTTTGCCATGGTGAATAATTACTGACTGCTACAAAGTGCTGACACTGGAGACTCCGTCCATGAATGTATCATTACAGAGAACATCACCATATCAACTATTGTATGCTTTTTTTGTTAAATAAGAAAATGTGTATTAATTTGTTTATTTTGAGTTTTGATTATGTTGAGCGTCCACCATACAAGTCCCTATGAATAATTTGTTACTATAGAAACGATAAAGTATTAAAACGAGTGCATTAATATGAACCTGTCAGAACTGCTTTTATAGATATTTAAACAGCACCTTTCGCCCAATCAGATTCGAGTAGATAGAATAAGCATGCTCTGTCTTGGACTCATTGACTGTCTCATTGACTAACTCAACAACACCATGCATGTTTTTTTAAAAGCTTGATCTACAAAGCAACAGTAACCAAGTGCGAGTAAGGGCCTTTATGTGTTGAAATTAAGAGCAAAGTTAGAGCAAAGAAAGTCTGAAAGAAAGAAACAAACTGTGCAGTTTTCTTAACCAGCCTTTTAATCTATGTACATTTGAATTTTTATTTTTATTAGAATTCAAGGTAAGAAATAGGAATTTGTTTGGAGATTTGTTTTGTCTCTCAGTCCCACATCACTTGTCCTCCTCACCCTCCTCTTGAGAATCAGAGTAGAGTTTGGAGACATTTCCATCCTTCCACGTGACCACAATGTCACCAGGGTTCAGAGCCTCAATCTCACTGGCTCCCTCCGCTGGTAATTTGCTGTCTAGTTGTCCATCTTGGCCAGTGCAGGAGTCGTTGTCCTCCTTGATCTCAGTGATGACTCGAAGCTCCTCCACTTCCACGTTCACTGTGGCAGGAGATGCAGTGGTGGCGGACTTGTACTTGGCTATTTCTCTCCGATGTCTGCAAAATAACCGTATTATTTACCCATTCTGTTCAGACATACTCAATAGATTCATTTTCACTTAATGACTTTTCTCTAAAGCTTAACCATTTGTAATCAAGGCATTCATTTCTCAGTGCAGTATATTCATTGTGATTTCATGTGTGTGAATACTGACTTGTTACCCATCGTTCCCATGAGGCAGAGCACACATCCCAAAAGCAGAGCCACGAGAGACAAGCCCAGCATTGCAAATTTCCAGGGTGTTGCTGTAAATAAAAGTGAGCCACTTGTTAATTTGCTAAACATTAACTACCATCCTCACCAGGTTTAATATATTGCTAGACATGCCAGCATTATTTGAGTAGAACTATAAAGCAAAGAAGCTTTGTAGGACAAATGGTTTGGCAATAAATGAGCTTTAAACTGTTTTCCACATGCAGTTGATCACTAGCAACAAGATGACAGGTAGATATTTGCTTTTTAAATAAAGTTTTAAATGAGCTATGAGACTAATATAGCTAACAAGTAATGACAGTGTGACTACAAAATATTTTCTATTGATATCTGCCTCACACTGCATCCATTTCAAAGGTAATGCCATAAAAATTTGTAATTTAGGACTGAATGACTCATCTATAAAAACATAAGGTTAGGACTGTAAGGACACTGGGGACATCAACTTCTTTCTCTTTCAGCTGCTTACATTAGGGGTCGCCACAGCGGATCACCCGTCTCCATTATGGAAGTCCGGTTTATGATCCGCATGTTCGATTTGGCAAAGGTTTACCCCACATACTCTTTCTGATGCAACCCTTCCATTTTCTCCAGGCTTGGGGCCAGCACTGAGACTGCACTAGCTTGTGCTGCACCATCGTAGGCAAGGCGTATTGGGTAAATTAGATTTTTACTCCATTGCTCAATTATGTGTAAAAGCATTTTATAGGTTATAGGTGGTGAGGTTTTATGAGTGAACTAAAGTTCATATGCCCCAATTTATAGCTACTTTATGATGCCAGTTTTATTTTTATGAATCGTATTGCATGATCTTTATCTTTGTGGTATTGGTCAGAACTTGGACTGGTATAGTGTTTAATCATATGCCTTTAATATATCAGTGACAATATTTTGTTTAGCCTTTACCAAATATTATATAAATATTTTCTAAGTGTGTGTTTTCTTAGGATTAAGCAGTATTTTTTACTTTATTATATATATATATATATATATATATATATATATATATATATATATATATATATATATATATATATATATATATATATTTACCATATCCAAGGGGACAAAAGTGGCAGCCCCAAGTTCACGTTGTAATGAGTGTCATGACAGTAAATAAGCAAAACAATCATGCCTAGTGAGTATGCCTAGTGCCATACCTATTATACATTAAGCCAGCAGTGTCAGTCTCAGGTCTTGGAAAGCAGCTCTGCAAGGTTTAGTATTTTAATAGTTTAACACACCTCCAGTGGCATCTCAAGGGCTTGCTAATTAGTACAACTTGAATCTGTTATTTTAATTCAGCAAAATCACTCAACTGTGCAGTGCCACAGCTCAGAACTGGAGTCTAACCTTCCTTCTCTAAATCATGATTATTTATATTCATGTATATGTATGTGACCGGATATATCTTCCATAAGAAATGATAGAAGTAGCAGACGCATACTCACCGTCTTCAGTGCGGTAATACCACCTGAGATACTCTCTCTCTTCCTCTGTCATTGTGTCCTCCATAGCTGGAAACTCATCTTTCTCACTCTGCCTTCTGGACCCTATTTTGACAAATCACAAAGGTCTTGTCTTCTCTCATCCGTCAAATGACTGTGTCCTTTACATCAGTATAATAGGTTCAGTTTAGCACCAATTTGTCATCTGTGGTGACCTTCTCATGCTACACACTGTAGCTAACACTGTAGTTAACACTAGACTTCAGTGTTCAACTTGAGTTCAGTGAGTACCCCTGGCCCTACCTCAATAAAATATATGTATATGCTAAAATACGCAAAGACTTGTAATGAAATCAGGCTTCTCCTTTGCCTCCCTAGAAGACATGAACTCCATGTCATTTGAAAAAGCATGTTGAGGGAGGTTTTGCTAATTTGCTAACATTACCTGACTATATTTAATAAAGTTAGCCTGCTTTCTTTGCTAATGGCAATAACTAGCATTACTTCCAGTACCTAACATAAATTAGTTAAGTCAACTTCTAGCTAATGGTAAATATTGGTTATTCACATGATATTTTACTTCTGATTAATTCATTAGCAAACTACTATATGTAGCGTTAGGCATGCATATGACCAGCAAACTTACAAAGATTGAATGATGTTTTCAGGCAAAATGACGTAGTTGCTTTAAAATGAAAATCATCTTTTAACAACATTAAAAGTTACTATTCACATGAAAACATGACATTAGCTTAATTTTAATCAGTTAAAACATTTAATTTTTACCTTTTGATATTTGAGTAGATTAAACCGTAGTCAAGACAAGCAAATTTTTCACTTGTGTACATTGTTGGCTGAATACTTTCACTTTTATCAGAGTAAGATTTTGACACATAATCTCCATGCATTCATCTAAGTATAAGTTCTCATTCCTTTCTATTGGACATGTGGAGAATATTATATACCGTATACTGTACATGTATACTACTGTGCTGTTTCATGCTTGATTCTGATTGGTCAGAAAGTGTTGGTTAATCATTTATATAACCATATGGCTCTGACAGTAGTGCCAGCTGCAACGTTTACATGAATGCACTTGTAATGTGTTATTGTATGGAGTTGTACGAACTTGTATGCTGAATGCGCCACGTTAACAAAATGATTGTTAGTATTGGCACATTGTGCTTTGGGATGTGCTGTTATTGTTTACACACCCCCTGTCTTTCATTATTTTCTTACAACAGAATGCCCAATCATGCTTAATTGCTTACTTGACTGATATTTCATATATTGGTATACTAATTTTGATTTTATTCAGTCTCTCATTAACAGTGCACTACTACTATATTTAAACACAATATTATCTTGTTACAATGGCCTACCAACATGTCACAGTTTCTTATCTGGGACTCACTCAGCTTCTCCTGACAGATGTCTCCTTGATCCAGAGACTTCCACCTGGTGCTTTTCCCCATGTTGGTCAGAAACAGTCTTCCTCTGTGCACACCTAGCTCCAGGGAATGACTCAGGCTGATGAGCCTGTGGTTCATACACTGCCACTGCAGATCATCTTCACCATCACACTCGAGAGTCTGGATTGGGTCACTGTGGAAGGCAGACAGGCACCTTTTTGTGTATACATTCATGAGGAACCTCCGCTCTGTCCAGATCCATTGCTGGAGCTCTGAGTCCACACTGCATCTCTTTAACTGAACTCCAGCATCTCCGAGGGAGTCCTCAAGGCACTGGCTTTCCACAGTGTTGTGGATCATGAAGCTGCTTGTTCCTGCATGAGTCAGGTATATGATGAATATGAATCTGTTAACATTTTAGATGATGAAAGCACATTTTATGAATTCCTAAAGGGTTTTTTCCAAGTATCTTGAAAAATCTGCTATAATCCATTTGTAGATTTTGTCTTTTACATGTGCTTCCATTTCAGCAGGTAAATCTACACAGTGTCTGTTATGGTCTGTCTGTTATTTTTACTTTTACTTGTTATTTTACTTAAACCACATTTTCCTGTAATGTTAAATTTGTTGGAAAATAAACATATGGAACCTTTGGAAATCAAAAACTTGGTCACAGCAATGCAGAGGACATAAAATAAACAATAAGTAACTTGTAATTCATTAATTATAGTTTCTGTTTAGTTAATAGTAGTTACTATTTACTAATTAATATTGAGTTATTCATTTCTTCCTGTGTAGTTAATCATTAATGACAGATGCATATCCTAAAGTCTTACCAAATAAACATCTAACACAAAATTTGTATAAAGAAATAATGCATAAGACTTTTGCACAGTGCTGAAAAGTATTAATTTCTTTTTCATTTTCTTTTAATAAGGATTAAGGGCATCTAGTTAAGGATGCAAAAAAAAAAGTGATGATATGAAGCTTTCGCAAAACAAATAAAGCCAACGCTCAGTAACATGAATGCGTGGCACTGTGTGACACATTTACAGCGTTCATCCGTACATACTCAACTAACTACATTTGTTAGAAAATATCATAGTAAGGTACAAGCAAAAAATAATAACTGTGTGAGTGTGATTGTAGCTGAGGTTGGGGAACTGTCAGAGACAGAATTTAGAGTGTGTATATACTGTACATACAGTCTTAGAAAAAAGTGTTTTTCGTGGATTCATAATAGACATAGACAAGTTTGTATGAACAGTAATACCACATATTCCAACATATACACATCTCATATTTTCATGTAATCAAATCAAAAAGGTGCATGTTTTCTTGTGTAAGCTCTGTGAGAAAATAATTTAGTTGCCAAAAAGTATTAGCTTGTCTAAATAGGTCAGATAGAGACTACTTTACCTTGCCACATGAGGCACAGTGTTATCCACACCCACAGCATTTCTGCAAGATGATCCACTGCAGTCTTCAAGCACTGCATAAGAAATCACAGTCTATAATAGATATTGTATGTACAATGAGGTCAACTTGCCCTGTTGTTTTTCCCACTAATTTATATTATCAAGAGGCATCATCTTCATAATAAACAGTCCTACAGAGTGTGTGCTTGCTGTGATCCTTCTATGATTAGAGGACGGGAAGGCAGATTTGAGCATGTTCGTCTTTAATTTGTCAGAGCATGCCTGTTTTTACATCAGTAACTCCTGGTTTTCTCTCTACTCCTCATACGGAAGCTAAAGCAGCACCTAACAGATCTACTAAACTAGTGACATTTACATGCTTAAAATTTACATGGTTAGCTTTGTAAGTTACAAAATACATATAGTAGGAATTGGAATGTTCATAAAAGATGCACATATCCCTGGCCACTTGTTGCAAAGACAGCCAACATGCAGTTTAATTACAATGACACTGATCATACTATCATTCTGTAGTCTTATCTGTAATTCTCCACCAGACAGATATGATTGGAGACTACTGTGAAACATCCAGGCCCTGAAAATACAACCAATCAACCCTTAATTGATAAATCAGGCTTATCAAAATCATGATATAGGATGAAGAAATCACACACACACCTGGAATACACAGCTCAGGCATCAGTCCGAACAGGAACAGAGTATATGCCTGCACACGCTGGATGTACTCAAGGCAGGCAGATCCAAAGGTCACATGGGAGGAGATTTATCCAATTTATTCTTCACATTTGACGGTGCACTTTATGTCTTTTACAGGCTCTCAAGAGGACAGTTTTAGAAAATAATGACAGAATGGGATTTCATTGGATTTCTTTTTGGATAGTTGGCTTGGCTGACTTTTTAGCAAACTGCATACAATAATAATTATTTAATCATTATAATTATACTTATTTGTAATTATATTTTTATATCAATTACTATATACATGTTGTAGGTATGTGCTGACAAACTGTGATGTTCAACATGTATGAAAATGCTATTTTTTGTTTTTGTATATGTGTATAGCATTGTTGGGCAATATTTACTGCATGTGCCATTCAGAATGTAGCTGTCTTCTAAGCTTCCTTATTCTAGATACATTTCAAGGAGATCCTTCTTGGAGATGGCTGTCACATTATTCTGTTCACCAGATGAGAATTTCATGCATGTTAAAAAAAAAAAAAAAAACATGGCCAGAACTGCCACTACAGATACATTTATAAGGTAGAAATCACAATAGTAATATTTGTTGTATAAATGTCACTGTAGAAATATTTTCATATCGTATATGTAATATGAACATTAAATCTGAAAAACCATTGGCTCTTATTTTATATAATGATACATTTGTTTATTTCAGTTAGCCTGTAACCGTCCCTACTCCACAAGGCCATTGTTGGATGATTGGTGTGTGTAGGTGTTTGGTCAGCCTTGTGGTTTGCCTTGTGAGCACACACTGTTTCTGACTTAGCGGTCAAAAACCCTCCACACACTGTGTTCAACGTTTTTTTTTTTTTTATTATTATGGCAGGAGCTTTGAGTCACACCAAGCCAATGACCTCAATGTCATTGACTCTTTAATGAGGTTATTGTGAACTGCAGCTTTCATTCGGAAACTTTCATGGTTGTTCATGTCATTTACTGTAGTATAGAATCTTTATTGCCAAGTAACTGACACCGGTGGAAATGACTGCTGCTACAGATTTGCACAGTTAGACAAGAATAATTCTACAGAATAAGCCTGGGAAAACGTTCACAAAGTGAAATTTTGACATTTTCTACTATATAAAGTAGAAATATTTTGACATTTTAAAATCTGGTTAAACTGAAAATGGAGAAAATTGTATTAAAGATTCCATTCCAGTTGCAGTGAGACCCACCATGTTGTCTAAATGCAATGGCTATTTATTGATTTAATTTGCATTTCATTTAACATGTAATAAATAAAATACAAAAATAATAAAAGTGGCAATGGAAATGTCTATTTTTATACCTTTCTTTCATAGCCTACAGCTATTTTTGCAGTTCGTTATTCTTGTCCTTTATTTAACTAATGTGATCTTTATAGAAAGCAGAGTTATTAGTAAGTTCATGAAACCATTTGTACATTGGTTTGGGGAAACAGTGCCAAATTCTTTTATAGGAAGAAAAAAAACAAACAATTTATAGTCATTTTGCCTGTTTTCCAGAATTCAACTGACATTGACATATACAATACACAAGACTGTGTACAGAATAGTTGTCATTTGAAAGATAAAAGTTACATGTAAAAACTCAATTCTGACTGTGATCAGAGACATTTTGACAGCTTTGAAATGATTAAGCTTATGTCTCTTATTCTACAGATTTAGCTACAGCTAATTATTCTACAGATTTAGTGTTACAGAGTTACACACAGCAAATATGTTGCAAATAATAACACTGTAGTAGCTTACACTGCCTGCTCCTGAATCGGATGCAGGGGAAGTAGAGGTATTTTGAATAGTCTATGACCAGATTTAAGGTGTGTATTAATTATGATATGTCATATTATTGATTTTCTGCACATGGCCAAATCATATCAAGATAAACCACCAATATAGCTATTCTACATACTCTACACTAGATGGCACTAGTTACTAGTGTACTAGAAGTATTGTGTTATTCTGTAACTACGTAAACATGGTAAAAATACAATTAATGTGATTAAACAACTTCAAATAAATAATTTCAATATTAAATATTTGCTTTTTTATGCAATTATATGTTAAAAAATATAAAGAGATTTATCCCAGACTCCTAGTTAAACTATTAAATGACCACTATAACATTACGTGTTATGTACGCAGATGCCACCCCTATTTGGCTTGATTTGTAATGTTTATCCATTTATATGGATAAGCACAGAGCTGTTAAAAGAGCCAATGGTGATACATGTACAGCACACCAAATAACAGTAAAAAATAAATAGAGTGTTAGCCTGGTTGGTAAAGGTCATGATAAATCTAGGTAAATGAATGAATGAATGAAATGCAGGTGCAGGATAAACAAAGACAGAAAGAGATGCGAATGTTAAAGGGTTTTAACTTTTGATAATAATACACAATAATACAGTAACATAGAGTAAACATGATATACAGGGCTGGACTTGGGGGCCCCTGGACTGAAACCAGTGTTGAGACCCTATACACCATGATATGAAGCTACTTCTCCAGCCTGAAAATTCAGGGTTGCTGTAATACAAAACTGTAGCACTGGGATAAAGTTGGTTTGACGTTGGACGTTCGATATTCCCGGAAATGCGGAAATTAAGGGAAATTCGTGTCTAATTTACATGTGATTTAATAGCTTATTTTGATAAATATCAAAAATCTAAAAGGTGTGCATCATACCTGACACCTAGATGAACATTTTCCATTTGGTTGTGTGACTGTACATCATTCCCTTCAAATGCTATTGAAGTTAGAAACGTGTTTAACAATATCGTATGTAACTTTAGAGACGGTCCTGAATATCGAACGTCAAACCAACTTTATTCCAGTCTCAGTAGCTACTATAATATCATGAGGACATTGTATTAGCAGACATTATATGATATAATAGCAACTACTCAACCACTCTCATGCATTAATGGTATGTGATTAGCCTACCATTTTTCTATTTCTTGATCAGTGTTAATTTATAAATGATTATGGTTATTTAAAAAACCATTACATGTTCATTACAGAGACGAGGCTGAATATGCCCAACTATTGGGTGATGTTTTTTACTGGCTGTTGTACAGTTAGTTTTGGAGCTACTGTTCTAATGACATGTCCTAATCTAGAGATGGCACAACACCTCTTTTTCTTTTCTGATAACGATACGGTTACTGAAACCACTACCCACCCTATATTGTTTGCTTTAAAAGCTACTAAGCCTTTTTTTTTTTTTTTTTTAACTGAAGCACTTCTCATTTACACTCCAAGCATTCATCCATTTTCCATAACTACACGGGGTCTTGGGAGAGCCTGGAGTCTATCCCAGGAAACTCTGGCACAATTTCACACACGTTAACATGCTACAGAGGAAAAACTCAGCTAATCCATTTGTCTGTGTGTGTGTAGTTGGTTAGAGTGGCTTGTATTTTTTTTTTTTATTAGCTTACATGCAAAAATATTTCTTTTAAAATATTCCAATCGCTTGAGAGAAAACCTAAATATTTATTTATAGATTCTGAATAATTATGGTCCCTCTTTCACCTGGGGCCCTGGGCTACTAACCAGATTAGCCTGTGCATAAGTCCAGCTCTGGTGATACAGCATATGTAACTGCGAGGAACACAGGAACACAATTAACTAACAAAGGCAACAGATATTAATTAAAGGGAGGCAGCTGAGGGTTTTTCTGCATTCTGAACATACTGCTCTGAGAGGAGCTGAGCCTTTAGGCGATTGAAGGCTGTGAGACTAAGAAAGCTGTGTAGTTCATTCCAAGCGTGCCAGAGTCTGGTTTTAAATGGATTCCTGGCGCCGTTCACTTATATACTAGAGTCCCTAATATGTGATTCTGTGTAAATGGATGAACTTCTATAGATAATTCTGTAGTACTCTTAAAGACTTCAGCTGTGTTTCCAGTAGTGATCAGACTTACCCTGATAAATGTACAAATATGCACTAAGTTAAGGTAAAAGACATTTTAAACACTGGTAAAATGTCCTTGACAACAACATACATGCATTTTCAGAGAAATAACTTAAAATATGAATAAAAAGCTAAGGTTGAAATACCTCAAAAATCTTAATGTGCAAATCCATTTAATGGCTCTTGTTTGGAATATTGTTTTTCCACCCATCCATTACAGGTTATGAAAAATGTACATTTTAGTGTCCCACAACATCCACTTAACACTGTTACCTGATTGGGAGCTTTCCACAAATCACGTGTTCAAATGGAGGTTGGATCATCCAAATTTTCTGAAGATTATGGGAAGAAGAAAAGTAAGTTCTCTCATTTATTTTCAATCACTTTGAAATGTCACTATTTCAAACAAATCATCAAGATGTCCTTTATTCCTCATGCCATTAACGTGGATACTACATAACCACATTTTGTGCATTTGCTAAACAACAACAACAACAACAACAACAACAAAAACAACTTTTAACCCTATTACTCATTTAAGAGGAAAAAAGCAGCTATTGCCAAGAAACTAAATGGTTTTTGATGGCTTACAAATTGCCTAAGGTTTAAACAACAAACAGACAATAAGATTACAGATAAACAAATAAATCTATCTGTACAAATATCCTTTTTAACTAAAAATGCACCTGTAAAATAAACATTTCACCATCGCCTGTAGAAAACAGATAAAAGAGTCGCTGCACTGACGTCCTCGTGTAATAGACCAATAGGAAGCGCGTATGCAAATCAGCGCCGTTGAAGTAGGAAATGTAGTATCGCTCTGCGGCGTCGTTTTTTATTTCTTCACACAAACTCCGCCTTTTGCTCTAGGATTGGCCAACCATTCTTATTTTTGCGAGTGATAGCCAATCATAAACGCAATAGGCGGGACAAGTCGGAATACGGGTAGGGAAAAGAACGAGTTTATTGCTGTTTTTAACTGTAATCTGGACGTGTGTGTGTAAGAGAGAGAGAGAGAGAGAGAGAGAGACACACGGAAGATACTAGAAAGGGACAGCGGATAAATGCGGACGCAAATATAAATCCAGGTTGTCCGTATGGACGGGTTTAGAGACAGCTAACCAGGGAGAGTGATCTGTTGGTGAGCGGTAAAGGTAAGTCAGCCTTCAGTGAATATATAACCTCCGCTCGGTCTGATGCGTTGTTTATCGCTCTTAGCTACAGTAGCTAAAGCAGGCTAGCAACTGCCTGCCTGGCCTCTCCCATCCGGTGCAGCACTCCTTTATTCACCGCTACATGGAGTAGAAAATAGCTTCAGTTTTAATGTCAGAATTTGTTTACATATAAAAAGGTTGAAAAAGGTGCAGTCAGAGCTGCGTGCTGTATGATGGTTCTGTTAGATAGTAATGCGTTTCGGTCTTTTCATTTCAGAATAAACAGGAAACGCTTTGTTATATTTCTGCGGTGTGTATTAATAGGTTGACTTTATATTGTACATAATAATGCCCCAATGAAGGATTTATCCGCAGTCACGACTTCCTGAACAGAAATGGGAAAAAAAGCAATTTTTGTTTAAAAAAAAAAAAATCACAGAAATATTCTCCTCTCATGGATATCAAATAATTGCAAACACAACACAGGTTTATTAAAATATATATATATATATATATATCTTCGTTAAATATAGGTGTGCAACAATTATTGACATCCCTATGAATTAATATGAGAAAAATATTTGAATATTCCCATATTTAGTATATTCCCATTGATATTTCAAAATATTTTAGTACACCTGGATGACTAGGAACAGGAAATTGTCTGACCATGACTTCCTGTTTCACAGGGGTATAGATATGAGGTAACACATAGTCCAAATTCCCTTAGTCATTCATAACAATGGGTAAGACCAAGGAATATAGCTGTGATGTGCGGCAAAAGGTTGTTGAGCTTCACAGAATGGGAAGTGGCAGTAAGAAAATAGCACAAGTGTTGAAAATGTCCATTTCCGCTATCAGGGCAATAATTAAGAAGTTCCAGTCAACTGGAAATGTTATGAATCAACCTGGAATTGGACGTGTGTATTGTCTGTATTGTGTCAGTGCACTGTGTAGAGGATGGTTTGAGAGGCCAGAAAATCCCCAAGGATCACAGCTGGAGAATTGCAGAAGTTAGTTGTGTCTTGGAGTCAGAAAGTCTCCAAAACTACAATCCGAAGTCACCTACATCACCACAAGTTGTTTGGAAAGGTTTAATGAAAAAAGCCTCTACTCTCATCCACAAACAAACTCGAGCGTCTTCAGTTTGCCAGACACTACTGGAACTTCAAATGAGTTCTCTGGTCAGATGAAACCAAAATAGAGCTTTTTGGCAATAAATACCAGAGGTGGTTTTGGTGCACACAGACAGGTAGCCATATGGAAAAGTACCTCACGCCCACAGTTAAATATGGTGGTGGTTCTTTAATATTTTGGGACTGCTGTTCTGACAGATGACCTGGACATTTTGTTAAGCTACATAACATCATGGACTCTATAAAATATCAACAGATATTAAATGAAAACCTGACTGCCTCTGCCAGAAAACATAAAATGGGCTGTGGTTGGATTATCTTCAGGCCAGTTTAGCTTGGAAGCTGTATGTAACCCTAACATGTGATCATGTCTCGTGGCCAAAAATCAAAGATAGCGCATTGTACACGGTGTCCCAAAAGTCTCCATACACAGGGGGAATTAACACTTTTTAGCAAAATATAACTTTATTTACAAAATATTCTCTAGGTGATTACAATTTCTTTTTAAATACCCACACAGAGTTGTCTCTCCCACTCATGTTGAACTGGTGTTAATACATCTGGTTTTTCTTATATTATTGCATGTACATTGCAACCTTACCACAGCTTCCTGATCCAGCCATGAGAATGACTTCAATACGTTCTGCTTTTGTCAAAGGGATTCTTAAAGGCTATCTGAAAAATATATACAGTCGTGTGAAAAAATAAGTACACCCCAT
This sequence comes from Ictalurus punctatus, assembly GCF_001660625.3. Lineage (NCBI taxonomy): Eukaryota > Metazoa > Chordata > Actinopteri > Siluriformes > Ictaluridae > Ictalurus > Ictalurus punctatus. Next base: position 21,546,053 of record NC_030425.2, read on the forward strand.
GGAAATTGTTGGCTTTTTTGACATATGTGGACATCAAACATTTGATCCTCTTTCATACAGTGCCTATTAAGTGGATAAACTCTATCAAATGACAAATACAATTGATATTTTATAGTAATTTTCACACTTTAAATGAACAAAATCAGACCAGTTACATGGAAAAAGTAAGTGCACACCTTCAAATCCATAAAATTAGAATCAGGTGTTCCAGATTGGCTGCCAGTGATTAGACCCTGCTTAGGGAGTGCAGGTTGGTTTGTTCCCTTGTCTGGTGAGCATACAGACAAAGACCAGGCCTTTTGGAATAATGTGCACTGGACAGACGCATCAAAGATAGAGTTGTTTGGCCACATAACAGCAGACATGTTTGGTGCTGTCCAAAGACAGCTTTTCAGGAGAAGCACCTTATACCATCTGTGAAGCACAGTGCTAATGTTATGGTTTGGTGTTGTTCGCAGTCTCAAGGACTGGACAGCTCGCATTTGTTGATTCAACTATGAATTCTACATCATATCAAAGAGTGCTTGAAGATAATGTGAGGCCATCTGTCTAAAAGTTGAAGTTGAATTGAAAGTGGACCTTTCAACAGGATAATGATTGTAAGCACACTAACAAATCCTCCAAGGAATGGTTCAAAAAGAAGAAATGGAGGGTTATTTAATGTCCTAGTCAAAGCTCAGATTTGAATCCCGTTGAAATGTCGTAGGGGGGATTTGAAACGGGCAGTACATGTGAGAAAACCCTCAAACATCTTGCACCTGAAAGAAAATTGCATGGAAGTGTGGTCAAAAATTCTAGCAAGCCTGGTGGACAATTATACAAAACGCCTACAAGAAGTTATTTCTGCTAAAGGGGGCAGTACTAGCTTCTGAGACCAAGGGTGTACTTACTTTTTCCACAGAAGAATATTACATCTATTGATATTTCTGTTGAATAAATCATTGAAAAAGCTCATTCTCCTTGTGGTTTTGTTCAAGTGTATCAACATCATTAATAGGCACTGTTTCAAAGATGATCATATGTTTGCTTGTCCAAATATGTCCCCTATGTATGAAGACTTTTGGGACACCATGTATTACTGCCTCAAAAGAGCCTATAAACAAAAATCTCAGTATTTTTCAGTTCTGGTCTTAAATACTGTAGTTTACTTTTGTTTCTGTTTTTCTTAACAGGTTTAGACCTCATCACTGTGAACAGCCAGTCTTCTTTATCCAAGCATAAGAGATTACAGTCTAGAAATCCACACAAGCAACAGAGTAAGTTACACATTTGCATAGATAATGCAGTAGTTCCTGTTTGCTATTTCTGAACCAAGTTCCTCTTCTTATTGTAGGGTTTGTTTGTCTTTTTTGTTTTGTTTTGCATTTGAGCTAATGTCATCTCTCCTCCCGCTTGTCAGGCCAGTCATGGGCACTCATGAATCTGAGGTGTACACGGTGGCGCCGGAGATGCCGGCCATGTTCGATGGGATGAAGCTGGCAGCCGTCGCCACCGTGCTTTATATCATTGTCCGGTGCCTGAATCTGAAAAGTCCCACAGCGCCCCCGGACATCACGTACCAGGACACACCGCTCAGCCGCTTCCTGCTTAAATCCTGCCCCCTTCTGACCAAAGAGTGAGTGTTGTGGATGGGCACTTTCATCTTGAAACACATCCTACATAATACATCACAACTGTGTTACTCAAGAGTAAAAGCCTATCTATGAAAATAGTCCAATCCTGCTGTGGTGATTGATTCACTTTTTCCTCATTACTGGCTTGGGTTTTCATTTCCATTCCATTAGGAGTGTGTCTACTTAAACGCGTTCAGGTCTGCGTTGCTATTGGCTGTGTGTTTTCTACCTTAGTTCATTAGCATGAAGAGCAGGCGGTCGTCTCTTTCATAACCTTAAATTAGCGCTTGTTATGTAATTGTTTCCCAGAACAATTACGACTCCCCGGGTCAAAGGATCAATCAGATTGAGCAGCAGATCGCCTCGTCTCTTCTGCCGTATTCCATGAGACTCGCGTGATCGAGCTGTTTACAGAGCCGTTTCCAAACGCCATATGATGTAGAAGCAGTGGATAAGAGAGCAAGCAGTGCTCACTGATGTGTGTCTGGACCTTTGAACATTAATAGGCGGGTCAGGCCAGCGCGGCCCTGCTGTTACTCACTTTCTGTATGCTTATCGTTTACTTATTACTGGTGCTTTGTGATAATAGCAGAGGAAAGAAAAAAGCGTGCTTGGGGAAAGCAACCTAGTGTTTTATATAGCCGTAATCGTCTCCGTGTTCTAGGCTATTCATGGGCTGCTTTATCCTGTTTGTGGTTGTCAGGATAAACTGCAGCTAAATTTACTCCTGTAGTCAGTCCTTTTCTTGAGTGTCATCATCTTTTTTTATCTTTCTAATTAGTCCTTGTTACAGTTTCCACTTATCAAGCTGTGTCCTTACAGCTCTTCGCTGTTTACTGCTGATGAACTTGATATGTGGCATAAGGAAGTGCTTTATAGGAACAGTTCAAGCAAAAAAAAACAAACAAAGTACACAATATTCATTGTGCACCAAATGACATGGAAGTCTGCTTCAATAAATGTGGCTCTTTTACTGTATCTCTTACTATAACTACCAGTTTGGCATACAGCACTGTGCCTGAAAAGAGCGTTTCTACCATTTCACCAGTTTTATAATATGCAACAAATAAAGTGCTGTTATGAAACAGGTGATCATGTACTTGAAGAGGTGCGATCTTATCATTTGGAGAGATTTAGAAGAAGAGGGTTTGTATGCATGTGAAAGCAATGACTTTGCAGATATTTAACTGTAATAGTATGTCCTGAACAGCTGACCTTTTTCCTCTCTTTAAGTGCCCTTGGTTTTTCCATCGCACTTGTGCTTTGGTTCCATTCTCCAATCACAGCGATTGGAGGGGCACCTGATTGTCATTGAGGAATACTGAATGGGACATGACTGTGAAGCTTATATGATTGTTTTTTTTGATTGCAGCCAAAAACACTTGATTTTGCTGCGGCTTTTTAAAATATTTGTGATGCAACTTGCAGAGTTTCGTGGGGGTTTTTTTTCTTTGCGAAAGGCTACTTGAATTGGTGAATTTGCAATTGCACGATATCATTCTGCACAGTCTTTCACAGTGATGTTTGTTGCTATATGAGGCCTTTTAGTTGTACGTTTTAACTGTAATCAAAGAGGGCTTTTGTCTGAATGCACGTTGTGATGTCACATGACGTGTCTTGGCCCAAATCTGTGGAAAATTTGTGGTATTTTTGAAACATTGCAAGCTCCTCCGGATATTGTGGAGTTTGCTTGATTTTGCGTTAATTTCTGCGATCGCGAAATCCTGGAGCGACTGATGTAATAATAAATGTACTACAAGATGTGCCAAAAGTCTCCATACACAGGGGGGCTGTGTTTGCCAGCACCACGTCGGTTGTATGATTTCAGTACGTTTTCATTTGTCAAAGGCATTCTTGAAGGCTATCTAAAAGAAGGGGGGGGGAGAAAATAAGGAGTGTGTGCGTATATAATATACACACACACACACACACACACCTGTCCTCATTCTACTATGAAAATGTGATACTAGTCAAGGCAAGGCTTTCCTGCATAAAAATAAATGAATCACATATCAACAGAATGGAAAAGAAACAAACCATAAATATTATTAAAACATCGATATAGAGGGGTGTAAACATTTATTATTTTGTTTAAAAAAATCTTCTTTTTTCCTCCCATTTAGTACTGCCATTCACAAGCTACATAAGATATTTCCATGTTTCCCAGATGACAAACAATTACAATGCACACTGATCATGCTGTTCAAAAGAAATAGCTTATTCAGGGCAGTAATAAATAAAAAACAAAATAAATTTTTAATGATCCCTCTTATTAAAAAAAAGTGTGTGTGTGTGTGTGTGTGTGTGTATAATATGAAAAACTTTGGAAGGGAGTAAAAAGTGTTCATTTCCCCCATGTATGGAGACTTTTGGAACACCCTGTAATATGAGGTGCTGCTACATCAGAGCTGTTTGTGGAAGTTAAGAGACACATGATGGACTGATTAAGTTAGCCTTTTTCTTAGCTCAACACTAGCATGCAAAGTAAACAAGAAGAGCCTGTGTGTTTACATTTCTGCCCCGAAGATTGCAGACAGCTTGTTTCACAGCGATTGCATGTGGACAGAACCATTGCACAACTGTGTACTTTTTATTATTATTTTTATCCCCATAGCAACGTCTGGAGTCATTCCAAAGTAAAACGCCTCGCATCTTTTGGTCATGACCTTAATGTGACCTTAGTGTGCTCTAGAAAAGTGTATATCTACTATATTACTATTATTTATGGTTTCTTTTTCATTCTGCTGGTATGTGATTTAATTTATTTTTATGCAGGAACGCCTTGCTGTAACTAGTGTCACATTTTCATAGTGTACTGGCATATAGTAAACTGTATGTAAAGCTGAGCGCAGACCTTTAAACAAGGAAATGATGATGATTAATCCAATCACGTAAGTAAGTAATAAAACACAGCATGCTCTTACCACAGAATAATCAACGACTGGAGAGATGATGTGGCCCAGTTGTTTGTTTTCTTTAACAGCACATCCCGAAGGGGTTTATTCATCTTTATACCACAGCAATTTGTCAACTAAGTTTTTTATTATTTAAAGGATGACCTTTAAATATGTATTTAAAAGTATGTATTTTTATCTGTTTAGGATGACTTGAAAGTTATTTGGTGTTGTACAGTGTCCGGGAGCAAAGTTAATTCCTGTTCTCACATGCTGATATTTACATTGTTTGTTATTAGTATTCGATTAAGGGGAGTGTCTGCTGTACAACTCTGTGTTAGATTAGAAACAGTAATGTATTAGAACTAGCATATTAATATAAACGTAGTACTCCCAAGCAAGAAAGTAATAAAGCACTCAACAGAACATAGTCAAATATCAAAACCAAAACAAATCGGTTAAAAACAACCTAAAGTGACCAACCGGTTTGATTTCGGACTATTCTACATTTTTAATTCAACCGACGAGAAGGAAAACAATAGATTCAAGCTAAATTTCCCTCCTTGTTTCTCCATACTGGAGCCTTTAGATTTATCCAGTCTTTTGGGTACCATATTCGTCATTCCTTGAATTACAAAAGGAAGAGTAACTGCATTACTCCCACTATAAATGAGTGAATGAAGTGACTAGTGAACCTCAGTCCACTTTCCTATAAAGATCACGGTGATGCGGCTGTTTGAAGATAGACCTTTATTTATTTATTTAAAATGTTATCTCGGGGGCAGGTTAACCATCAATATATAGCTCAGGTATAAAATGGTAGGCAATTACAGCGTAATTTACAGGGTAATTAGTAGTTATCAATCATGTTTAAGGTCATCTGTGAATCATAGTATGCAGGCGTACCAATGATTAAGTCATAAATGGCTCACTGTAATAGCACACCATATCGACACACAATGAGAGTGTGCTTTTGTTTTAGGTTTAGCGGAGCGATGCTGTTGTTTAATTGTGTGATTCGACTCTATCCTGCAGATACATTCCTCCGCTTTTGTGGGGAAAAAGTGGCCATTTACAGACTGCTCTGTATGGAAAGCTGGGCCGCGTGAGTTCACCACACCCAACTGGCCTGCGCAAGTATCTGCCCATGCAGGATGGCGCCACGGCAACCTTTGATCTCTTCGAACCTCTGGCGGATCATCAGAGCGGAGGTCAGTGCCTCACGGGTGTACGGTTGCTTTGTGTTTGGGCTTCAGGGAAATGCTAAACCTTTCATAGAATCCGTAAGTCGCTTCCACTGAAAACATGAAAGCATGTTTCTCAGTTCAAAGAATTCAGCCTGAAAAGAATTCCCTTGGAATAACAAACTTTCATGAGAATGTAGAAGAATACTGTAAGAGTTCATGAACCTAGCCAAAATTACCATGTAGGTTATTATTACTAGCTAGATGCTTAAGCTAACCAAAGCTTGGACATAAGTACCAATTGAGCAGATATTTGACAACCAGTTGGATTCCTGCCCCAGATTTTAGTGTTCTATTAAGTTATAAACGTTCCATCCATCTATTTTTCCATATAGCTTATCCTATACAGGGTTGGGAAGAGCCTGGAACCTATCACAGGAAACTCAGGGCACAAGGCAGGGGACACCTTGGACAATCGTTCACACCCATTCACACACCACGCACAATATTGAAATGCCAAACAGCTTACAACGCAGATCTTTGGACTGGGGGAGGAAACCTGAGTACCTGGAGGAGACCGACTCTGTACACTCTGCGCACACAGGGCGGAGGCGGGATTCAAACCCCCAGTCCTGAAGGTGTGCGGTAAACATGCTAACCATTAAGCCACCATGCCCCCCAAGCCCAGAGTTATGACGTACTTCATCCAAAAACTCCATGATCATTTTTTCTGGCAAGTCACCGACTGATATTTGCGTAGGATCAGAAACTCTTCTTCACATCAGTCTTCACAGTTCATATGGTTTTTCAATTTGACACCTTGCTATGCCCCACCTACTTGGACAAGTCGGACCAGTGTATAAACCGTGAATTTTTCAAAAAACAAGTGTATCACTGCAAAAAATATTGGAGGTAAATGGACAAATCATCTCCTATATGCATTAGAAGGCTACAGCTATATCATTCTGATCTCTCAGTAATGTAATAATGCTAAAAGGATAAGGGATTAAAAGGGCTCATTAGCCAGACTTGCTAGCTATCCACATAGTATGCATTACTATTCAAAATTTGGACACATGAGATTGAAAGAAAAGAAAAGCCTCCTTGGTGAAGCTCCCTCATGAAGATTCTTGTGAAGATGCCAAGAGTGTACAATGCCATGGTATTTTTATATTTATTTATCACTATTTTTGGGCATGGCATAAGCCTGTATGTCTTATTTAATTTTGTTAATGTATTCATTGTTTTTCTAAAATGGGCAAACGCATAAATAAAAATGAAAACATTGGAGACCCTTAGAAGACCCTTAGAAGCTCTCTTCACCGATCATGTATTTATATGATTTTACTGTTAATAGATTTTAATAAATGGGTCAAATTTCACTCCCTCTGTTAAACTTCCCAAATATCAGCCATCCAGCTGATGCGTACTGCACAGAAAACCTAGCAGCATACTGCAGAGCCATTGTTTAGCTAGAGATCATTTGAAGTAGATAATGTCGAAGCATTACTGCTGTTGAAGTGTTTTTTAAAAAAAAAAAAAAAAAAAAAAAAAAAAAAAAAAGGTGTCACATTTGCATTCTCTCTAAGTCTCATTAGCCAAATCAAACATGTCCTGACCAGCATGCAAATTGCTTGCGGTCAAATTTTCTTGTCGTCTCTCTCTCTCTCTCTCTCTGTCTCTCTCTCTTGCTACAGCGGACGTCACCATGGTTATCTGCCCGGGTATCGGGAACCACAGCGAGAAGCACTACATCCGCACCTTTGTGGATTACTCGCAGAAGCAAGGCTACCGCTGCGCCGTTCTCAACCACCTCGGGGCCTTGCCCAACATCGAGCTGACCTCACCCCGGATGTTCACCTACGGTACGTTCCATAAAACATTCAGAATTGTACTCATTTAGAGCAGAGCTGTTGAAGTTTAAGGGACATAACGTCTCTCTTTCTGGCAGTCCCCTAGCCCTGTAAAATGACTTTACCCATTTGGATTCTTCTTCTTCTTCTGTTTTTTTCTGTAAACACATAAATCAACTGGTGGAGTAATTCTTGCAACAGTGCAGTACATTTCCTGGGAAAATGGCGACGTTATTCACCTTTCTCTGTTTTGCCAGTCATTGTAGCATTTCCGTATGCCTTGGGGCTAAGTGAAATTTGTAAAGCACCTTTCTCACACCCAAGGATGCTATACGTGTAAAGGATTAATATGGCACATACACACTAATTACTTGTGCATAATAATAGACAAATATTTAGAGAAGACTAGTCATTTTGCTAGCTAGTATTCATGTATGTATGTATGTATGTATGTATTTATTTATTTACATGTTCTTCTCCACACTCTGTAGGCTGTACATGGGAATTTGCAGCCATGGTGGGTTACATAAAGAAGACCTACCCTCAGAGCCAGCTCATCGTGGTGGGCTTCAGTCTCGGTGGCAACATCGTCTGCAAGTTCCTGGGGGAGAACCATGCCAATCAGGAGCGTGTGCTGTGCTGCGTGAGCATGTGCCAGGGCTACAGTGCACTGAGGCAAGCTGGAGTTTCTCTGTATGAAATCATTCAATAATCAGCATGGTTCTGCATTATGAACATTTTAAGATTAATTCATTTGCACCAATGCTTCTTCCTCATCATTTCTGGAATTTCTTTCAAATTTGGCATAATGTGTTACTGGGTAAGACCTTTTAACCAACTTCAAAAAGTTCTATTTAAGTGTAGATTTGTCTGAACAGGGTTTGCAATAATCAGGTCTGCTTGTGTCTATTCCAGCTGAACCCCATTATGAATGCAGTTTCATAGATTTGGGGAATTAGTAATATGGGGGCAAATACATTTTCACACAGGCCCAGTTGGGTATCGGATAACTTTTTTGCTGCAGTAAATATAATTTAAAAACTGTATTTTGTGTTTACTCAGGTTGCTTTTGCAATATATTAGATTGTGTGTTAATTTCTCAAACAATTTAGTATGAGAGATACACAAAAACAGAAGGAATATTTTTTTTCACAGCACTGTATGTATCTGTCAGTCCCAGTGAAGGAACCATTGCACAAGGAGACTTGCCTGTCATGAACAAGGTGTGTCCTTGGTGCTTGTCAGACCTAGTAAATGAAGTTTGTACTCTGTGCCTGTCATTCTCTATGAACAAGGCATGGCCTTGATGCTTGTAAACCCAACAAAATGTCTTTTGTGGCAGTGAGTACAAGTTGAAGGAGGCGTGCCCACTGTGTCTCCAACCCAGTGAAGGTGGTTTGGCCATGGTGCTCGTTAAACCAAGTAAAAGAAGCATGACCTATGTCCTTGTCATTCCCAAAGGAGGAGGTGTGGCCTCAGTGCCTGTCAGGCCCAGCAAAATGGCTTTTGTGGTTGCACAAGGTGAAGGAGCCTGTGTCTTAGTCCCAATGGAGGAGGCGAGGCCTCTCAGTCATAAGATGGCATTGATGCAGCTCTGAATCATCTTATGTAAACAGACTGCTTTAAATATATAGATTGTTCGTTGTGTATCCAGATGGATACACTGTTGCACATTGTTTTGGTTTGTTAATCAGTTTGTTAGTGAAGTAGCTGTAATCAATTCGGTACATTTTTACAAGAAATGTTTTCGGCTAAGCAGCTGTTGCTTAGTTGCTGTTCGACGTGTGGGTGTTATAATAATCGTGCTTTCTCATTCTCACACGTGTAGCACATCTTTGGCCATTGCTGTGTTAATCAAATTCCAAACACTGTGTGTATCATCTGCGTGACTCTGCAACATACTTTACTGCACATGGAAAGCATATTTTCGCAAGAGTGCTGTGCATCTATAAACAGAACAAACTTGCTGTCAGATATTAGTGGTCCATTACTCAGAGAGCAGTGGAGTGAAGCCACTGTCCATGTGGAAGCTGGGGAAAGTATCAGCTGTGTTACTTTTGTGGATTTGTAAAAGCCACACCTTGGTTTGTACTAAGGGTGTGGTGAGCTGCTTTACTTACCAGAATCTCAGCTGGACTTTTCTAGAATATCAAAAGTGTGTGTGTGTGTGTGTGTGTGTGTGTGTGTGTGTGTGTGTGTGTGTGTGTGTGTGTGTGTGTGTGTGTGTGTGTGTGTGTGTGTGTGTGTGTGTGTGTGTGTGTGTGTGTGTGTGTGTGTGTGTGTGTGTGTCTTTGTCTTTCTTTGGGAATTGTATTACAGTATCTACATTCTTCTCTTCTCAGGCTGTCTGAAAGACTGAATCATATTGTTTCGAAATGAACATATCATCCTCATGCACATGACTGATATAGCGTGTTTCTGTGTGTATCTAGGGCCCAGGAGACCTTTCTGCAGTGGGACCAGTGCCGGCGCTTCTATAACTTCCTCATGGCTGACAACATGAAGAAGATAATTCTGTCCCACAGGTAGAGCTTATCACCGTAAAAGGATGAACCTGCATGTATGAAATAATATGCAGCAGAACATAACAAGCAGTTGTCTTGTCTCTGGTCGTTAAGAGGCCATAATGCTCGATGGTATTTGCTGTAGCTGAGTTGTTTTTGATCTTTTTCTCCCACAGGGACAGTCTGTTTGGAGGAGGCTCTCCTAAGATGGTGGACGCAGATCTGAGACGCCTTTACACTGCCACCTCTCTTATGCAGATCGATGACAATGTCATGAGGTGTGTGCGGTCAAGAAGGCCTTATACCGTTCAGACACCCTTTGTTTAAAAACAATGAAATAAATTATAAATGAGATATATGTGCACTACACAACACAATGTTATTCGCTTGTATATAAATTGAGTGCAATAATTATCTATTTAATTAAAAAAAGTCCATATTCATTTATTTGAATATTCCTCCAAAATATTAGTAAAGTGTAAATATTACAGCGATTGAGTCTTATTTTGACAATAATCTCCATGAGAAGCATTCTCATGGAGATGCTTAATGGCTTTAAACAGTAAGTTTTTTGTTTTGTTTTGCCCCCCCCCCCCCCCCCCCCCCCCTTACTACCAATAACAAATGAGTCAAGTGACACGTGAATCTAGAATGATTGACAGTCACGCAGGTGTTCATAATCTCCAATGGTAACGGACACCCTGGAAGTCCCGCCACCTTCTCCCTCATCTTATATCTTACTGGGAATCTCCTGTCTCCTGCTATGTATTAGTTGTGCAAATGAAGGAATATTAGTAAAGCCCAGCTCGTATTAAATGTCGTATAAGTCTTCATTTTGAAGTTAAGGGTGTGCAGACTTTTGCACTAACTGTATGCACTTGTGTTGACTTCAAATTGTATGAAATCGATAAGGAGGTGTTTTTAGTCACAGTGTAAAAGTGTTTGCAGATATAAGGCAGATATAAATAGTTGAATGGCTTTGTATGGAATGATTTTAGAAAACACAGTAGAAGAATATATTTTTTTTTAAATGATAATCTGCTTTACACTTTGTTCATCAGTATTCATTTTTAATTTCCAGAAAATTCCATGGACACGATTCCTTAAAAGAGTACTATGAGAAGGAGAGCTGTGTGCACTACATTCACAATGTGAGTACAACTCACGACTCAATTTTTATATATTAGTTACTATATAAATGCAAACATTTCTGACTTCTTGTTGCTGGTTTTATTTTATTTCTTTATTGTTTTTTAAACCGACTGCTTTGTGTCCTCGTGTTGTAGGTGAACGTTCCCCTCTTGTTGGTAAACTCCGCTGATGACCCTCTCGTACACCAGTCTCTTCTCACCATCCCGCGCACACTCGCAGGTACTGCTGCACCTCTCAACACACCTCATTTCAGTCGCTTCACTAAACGCACACTACTGTCGCTAAAGTGCTGAAAAAGAGAGTTTTATCTGTCTTGTTACACTAGTGTCCTATAAGTCCTTTTTACTTAATCGGGTAGGGAAAACGAATAAGTTTTGCAAAGTTAAGTTTCTTAACGTTGCATAATTTTTTGCTAAATGCTGTCAGCCACCTAACACATGTCTGGTGTCCATGTTTGCTTCTGGAGCTGCTATGCTAACATAGCTAAGGTTGAGCCTAAAATATTTTCTGTAAATACATACTCAAATCTTTCAATACTTTTTATATTTGCTACAATTCTTTCTTCAGTCTCTGTGAAGTGGGGCCTTGGAGCCCAAATTGCTATGCTGCAAATGTAGCCATCATCCACTATTAGCTGTATTAGCATTGGGTGAGGCGTAATGTCTTCCTTAAAGTGTTCTGGCTCACCAAGGCCGAGCTGTTTTTAGAACGCTGTGTGACTGAGATGCCCATGTTAGTCCTACATACTCACACATAACTGAGTGCCAGTAATTAAGAGGAAATGCTTAGTCATGGAGATATATAGTACATATTACTGAGCTGAAATGATATGGTGTTTGTATACATTTATACAGTTTATATTTTAGTTTGAGGTACAGTGTGTCCTTGGTTCAGTTAGTTCAGCATTTGGTAATGGTTGACAATAATTGAGATAGATTGATTGCAGCAATTTTGTCAATTTCACTTCCTCCTTGCATACAAAGCAAAACAACTCTTATGTATACACCAATAAATAGAAGGGTCTGAAAGAGTGCAAAAAATAAAGTGCACTTTTACTAAAGTATCTTAAAAAAAATTTTTTTTAATAAAGCTTCAATGAGGTAAACAAATGGGTAAAACAAATAAAGAACATACAATAATTCTAACAAATAAGCGAAAAACCATGGAGTACCTCAATGGTGGTTCTGTACGCAATTCTCAAAATGCCCACATGATGGCGCCATTTATCGATGGCTCCGATATTTAAAAAACCGTTATCCGATTTTGGAAAAATGCTTAAATATCGGTAAAACCGATTTTCCTTTGATCTCTATAACTGGTGCGCCCTCTTTGGATTTTCTAAAGAGGTCACGCCGTGATGTGTCGATCTTCTATTGGTTACACGTCTTCACGTGATACAAATTCGCAGGTCCGAGTTCACCAACCTTGACCTTTTGGACTGCAGAAAAATGCAAAACTTCTTCACATGAAGCTTGAATTTCTGTTCACTGACATTCGCATATGTATGATTGAGAGTCAGTGGAAATTTCGCATGCTGAAAGTCTAGTGTGACCCCTCCTTAAGCATAAAGTAGCTATCTGGACACAGCTTTATCTTTCTGACCGTAACTTGAGGATACACAGTATGAAAGTATCATCAAGTGATCTGTGTTCTCAAATCACTCAGCTTTTCTGTTGTGCCAGTTATAGAATGAATGTATAAAAGCTGAAAATAATGAGTGCAAAACAGACACTTTTTTTTCTTTCCCACATTCATGCAAGTACATGAATAACAAAAATACCTGCTGTATTCTCTGTACCCAGCCAAGATGCTCCTATTAATCTATCTATCTAATTAATCTACATGATCTATCTAATCTACTATTTAATTTAGAATATCTGTAATGAAATCTAGTAAATGAGATATAGAGACACTCTGGAACCTTCTCAGCCATTTCAACCCCTCTGTCTGTGCCAGACAGAACCGGTCACTTCACATTGTAGACTCATGTAGTCTGATGAGATGATGTAACCTTCCCCCTTCCCCCCCCTTTCTTTCCTCCCTGTTTCTCTCCAGAAAAGAAGGAGAATGTGATCTTCGCCCTGACGCTGCATGGCGGCCACCTGGGCTTCTTCGAGGGGGCCGTTCTCTTTCCACAGCCTCTCACCTGGATGGATAAGGTCATCGTGGGGTACGCCAATGCCATCTGCCAATGGCAGAAGCAGAAGCCAGCATGCCAAAGCCAGGATGCCCAAGCCTCAGGGGGCACATGCTTGAACACTACGTCCTAATCTTTGACCTCTGCCCTCTGTCAATTCATGCCCATTCACCACCAAACCACTCAGACTTTTCTGACTGATCCCATCTTAGACATAAAAAAAAGCATCTTTATAACCGGTGGTAGAGAAAATGTTTCATATTTCGGGGATCGCTCACATGTATACGGGCACATAGACGTTACAGAGGATGACGTGGGCAGCGTTATGCGTATACCATATTTTCTGGACTTAAAGTTGCTCTGACTTAATACAGTGACGCACATATATATTTTGCTTCAGGCTAAATATACATACGTTTATTTGTGTTTTTATGGGAAGAAAACTTAGTTTAGCACCAACATAACGGAAATGAGCATTTAAAAGCTTTCAGCTTCTTCAGTGTGTGGCGTTTTGGGGAAAACTCTTCACATGGTGAAATTTTGACCTTCCGTACTATATATAGTTCTGAAAACTACAGACTTCCCTGAACTACACATGCATTTCATTTTAAAATCAGGTTACCCCAAAATAGAAAAATTGCATTTAGTGATCCAATACAGTCTATGGTGTAGGAACATCAGACATTTTGACAACCACTATCTGAATACAAATTGAATTGAATAGGCTCAAGTCCATTTTGCTAACTCTCACTTACCTAGCAAGATTTAAGACGTCTTTCGAAAGACTTGGCTGTTTTTACCACAGCATTTGTTAAACACACAGCGACATCTGAAGGGCTTTGCCAGACCACCACACATTTTATGACTTCTTGATAAGGATGATCTTACAGACAGGACCGATTTAGCTAGATTACACTGATGGCGTCTCTAAAGTGCCATTTTGGAGGCAGTAAAAACACAGACTCGCATCTTACGCTCTGAAGCAACTTCTTGTCTGGAAAATATGGTACACGTCATCGTATAGTTTAAATACGTCAATAAATGCACTCTCCCTGGCGTGTGTAAAAGAAGTTAGCTTGAAGCTGCTCGAGTGGAAAGACTTCAGCACAAACAGCTACTGTAGACCGACACCGCACTACCACACTGTAAATAACACCGAGGGAACGGGCCGTTATGCAGGCACTGTGTGCTTATAGCGAGGGCAGGCGTGCTGCTGATGCCTCTTCTGTGCTGTTAAACCTGCTCCATGGTCTGTCGATGTTTCGAATAGACCCAGTCAGCACTTGTGTTATTCATTATTAAACTGTATTATTCATTCTGGTGGGAGAAAAAAGGACTCTTAACATGAGTCTGCACAGTTTAAAGGCTCTTTTTCTTTTTTTTTTTTTAAAAAAAGCACTTTATATTATTTTTGCTATAATATTCAATGGGTAGAGGAATGTTGAGGTTGTAAGCAGAGACTAGATCATACAATGCAAACAAACAAAAAAGAGGGAGAGATGTCCAAACTCTTTAGCTCAATGACTCTATGATCCCTCCTATTCACCAAAGCCTGACAATCATCAGAAGCGTTCTGTCAGATCTTGAAGCTTTGCTGTGATGATGTTAGGAATGCAGGGGGGTTGGTTGGAGTTAAGATCAGAGTAGGAGATCCAGCAGGAGACCGTTCATGTCCATGAAAGCTGGCTCATTGCAGACATGCATTTAATTTTTCATTTGTGCTTCATGACCAGGTTTTTACCATTGTGTTTTGTTGTGATTTGTAAAGGGAACAATCTGAACCTCAAGCAAATTACTGAAAGGGTGACTTCTTGTTCCAGTTCTCTAGAGTAACTGTATGTTCTTGAATGGTTGGAATAGATTGGAAGCAGGAAAAAAATCGCATCTAGTTTAAAGCAAAGGTGGAGTGGGGGAGCATTTCCAATCTCATCATTTTTAAAGAATTAGTTTAACTGAAATTAAGATTTGCACAATTTTCCTTAAATCCCAAATGTAGACCATGGTGTGTTTTAGTGTCTAAAGCTCACTTCATTAGTTTTGTGATGGAGCTATGATACTACTGTTGCTAACAAGTAAGCGATGGGGGCTTCTGGCTAGCAGTACAACATTGTGCATGTCTATTCCATGTCGAGTGTTTCACAGCTCCAGGGTCTTCGGCGATTCCCAGGGTCCATGTTGTTGTGTTTTTTTTGTTTTTTCTTCTCCAGTTTCCTCCCATAAACAATTTGGTTACTCTAAATTGCCCCTAGGTGTGAATGAGTCTGTGAATGCGAGAGCTCGTGTCCGTGTCTACGTCCATGTCCCCACCGGATCCACCATGACCCTGACCAGAATAAAAATATCCAAATCCTCAGACACTTACCTTAAAAGATCATTTGGCTAAAGTACCTGTTTAAGTTTACTTTATTGTACTTTAAGTTTCCAATTTAATTTGAACTGTTATCATCTCATGCTTGCATAGAAAGAATCCTACCTTTGTGCTGAGGAAGAAAAGTGAAGAGAATTATATCTGCTGCTTTTAGCTCTGCGGTAGACAGCGCATAACCACGTCTGTCTGAGATACCAAACAACTCGACATGGTTTCAGTCCTGCTTGCACAATGAGAAACTGCTAGCTGTAAGTTTCCATTAGTTGTCAGTGATTATATTTATCGAGTGCAATTGGATGTTGGATATTACTGGAGATTGATGTTTGAGAAAACAGTGTCATTTTGTGATTACTCTCGGGCTTGTATTTCTCCCTCTCTGTGTCAGGCTTGTAGTTAGGATGAGAGGAGTGGTCCATTGTTCTGATAGAGGGTTAGTTCTCCAGTCAGTAGAGCACAGACACCACCTGCTGGTCTTCTGGTGTGTGGTGGTTTGTTTTTTTGCCTTGGTGAATCTCCATATACACCAAAAGTCCTGTGTTTTCTAGTATTAATATGTGGTTTGGACGTTCTGCTCAAATCTCATGCAGTATACACTGTTTATTCATCTGAAGAAAAAAAATGCTTCTGATCACTCTTCTCTCAGATCTTATATTAGGAGGATCTTGGTCAGGGTTAATCAGTTTGTTCATTCAGTATTGAAGTACACCAAGAGATCTGAGCTATCAGAGAACACCAGCATCACTCTAGTCACCATCAAATGATGCACAGCCTTCTGCCTTTCTGAATGTTTCTGAGCTCTTTTTTTGCACAAGAAATGCAGGCTTTAGATTTAGACACTTTTTTGATTTTCAGTGTATTATATTTGTCTCTTTTGCTGTTGGTTATTTGTTCGTTTGTTTTGGAATTTGATGTACATGAATGACCGTTGGTGTGTGTTGATCATCAGCACGTTCGATGCTGAAAACCAAAACCGGGGGGTGTGTAAAGAAACACGGCGAACATAGATTCTGTAGTTTATGTAACAGTGTTTTATTTTCATCAGCAATAATGTCTGAGGTTTGTTTTTTCTGTCATGCCAAACTGAGCGGCCTAGTCCAGAAAACTAAGAAGCGTGTCAAATTCGGAGTGTAAAATAACATTCCTGCTGTTTTCAGCAATCATTAATAGCATCGGAAGAGCGTTTGTTGTTTTAATATTTGATCATATTTATCAATCCACTTGCATCCCCACTGACCCACTGACTATTCGCTACACTTTCAGTGCAAGATCATTTCCTGACTTTATGCAGTAAAATTTGATTACTAGATTTATACAGCTGATAACAATGTGTTCACAGTGCCGTGTGTTTGATGGGTTGTTTGTACCCATGACTATACCATATTCCACCTTCATTGACCATAACACTTCAACCTAGTTGTGTGTGGGTGTGTTTTTTATTATTACTATTTTTTTTAAACATTTTTTTTTTGCGGGGGGACAACAGTGTGTGATTGAATAATTGGATTAAATATAGTTCATGTGTTTAAAATAAATTATTTTCTTGTATAAATATTTCTGGTGTGTTTGTGTTTTTTTTTTTTTTTGTTTTGTTTTTTTTTTTTTTAGTGATTAGACATTGTGGATGGATAACATTTTGCTATAATTGGAGGAAATTGACATTTATTCAACTGTAATTCAGGATCAAAAGTTCTCAAGCACTTCCCATACATGATGGTACAGCAGAGACTAGTTTTATTTTATTCTATTAGGGCTTTTATTATTTCATTTTATTTTATTAGGGCTGGGACTTTCATGTTGCCTAAAGGGCATCTGATCCTTGAGTCATTTAAAGAGCTGTGTCTTCAGAGCCAAACAGCTTGACTGCTGTCTCTTTGCCATCACAGTTCGGCCCTTTCCCATTGAAGTCTGGAGGGAGGATTTCAGCGCTGAAGTCTCGAAAGAAAGCATCCAAATCGTCACCGTGAACAAAAACCTGAGCATGAGGTAAAGATGAGATTAAAATGATTATTTCTATGAAATGGTTCATTAACTGTGACAAACCCTGAGTCCTGGTTTTTCTCACCTAGCAAGATTAACTCAAATGTCATTAAATTGCTCTGGAAATAACCTTGCACCTTTTAATTTCACAACAGGAAGCAAGGTCAAGCATCTCAATTTATGTGGAATTTACCAGTCAGAAGAGCTTCCCAGTTAATAGAATGCAGCGAATAGAAAGCATTATCAGAATGCTCAGTAATATATTTGACGGCTTCTAAGGATGAAACGTGTAAATTCCTGCATCTCACGTTTCGATTCTGATTGGTCAAAAAGGTGTGATCATTTTCAATTAATCACAGCTGCTGTGAGAGTAATGAAAGCTGTCACAGGTTTATATTAATTCACTCGTTCTAATACCTTCTATAGTAACAACTTATACGGAGACCTATCGATGGATGGTATCCATCCCACTCGGGAAGGTGATAATCTCATTTCTTGCAGCATAGCACATAATCTCAGAACAGGCCTAATTAATCGGTGACAATACAGAGTCAAGGCCAGGGTGCAGACAAGCAGGCTAAACCGACCCTCTGTTAGCTGCACTGAGTCGTCACCTAGGCTCCAAATATCGAGACTGCGTCTATTCCCTGAGCTAAACAAAAATGTAGAAATATTCAGAAAGTTTGTTTTAGGAACCTAATTTACATCAAATTAGATTATAGTGAATGCACAGCCAGCCCCTTTGATCTGAAGCTAAGACTGTTAAATATTAGATCTTAGATTAGATTAGAGTTTTATCAATAACCTTATCAACTATGACTGGATCACCATCTGACCCCAACGAACTTGAGCGGGTGACCAAATGCTTAGTCAACGTTTTGCTACATAAGGTAGTTCCACTTAAAAGAAAAATAATTAGAGAGAAAAAGCTAGCACCCTGGTATAACGATCAGATACACCTGATCGTTATACCACTCGACAATTAGAACGTAATTTGGCATCAAAACAGTGGTAGTATTTCAAACAGCATGGCGGGAGAGCCTCATGAACTATAGAAAATCTCTTCGTGCTGCTAGATCAGTCTATCTCTCCACCTTAATTGAAGATAACAAAAATAATCCTAGATACTTATTTAATACTGTAGCAAAATTAACTAGGAATAAGAACACAACAGAAACATGCATGCAATCATTATATAGCAGTGATGATTTCATGATTTTTTTTTTCACTGGCAAAATTAAAAGTTTTAGACAAAAAATTCAGACTATTAATTGAAAAGCAGGTGGTCTTATAACTAACCCTGTAGATGATAATACAGTAATATCAGACCAATGATTAGAATGTTTTACTCCCCTTCGAGAGACCAAACTAATTTCATTAATTTCTTCATCAAAATCATCAACTTGTATACTAGATCCCTTGCCTACATTTTTCTTCAAACAGATTATTCCAGAAGTAATCAAACCCCTTCTAAAAAAAAAAAAAAAATGCATTCTTCCCTCATCACTGCCTATGTTCCTAAATCATTTAAACTAGCAGTTATAAAACCCCTGATTAAAAGTCCTGAGCTTGATCCTTGGCAATTGTCCAACTATAAATCTCTCCTTTATCTCCAAGATCTTAGAAAAGGTTGTAGCACAGCAGCTATGCTCATACCTAATACCATTTTAATGCCATTTATCATACTATTCTCCTTGATAGACTAGAAAATGTTGGTGTTAAGGGAACGGCCCTTTCCTGGCTCAGATCTTATTTGACTGATTGTTATCAGTTCGTAGATGTAAATGGTGACTTCTCCATGCATACTGAGGTAAAGTTTGGTGTTCCACAAGGTTCTGTTTTAGGCCCACTTCTCTTTTCTTTATGCTACCTCTGGGTCAAATTACTCGTAAACATGGTATTAGCCTCCACTGGTATGCTGATGATACACAGCTGTATGTTTCAGCAAAGCCAGATGACAGACAGCAGCTTAATAAAGTTGAGGAATGTGTAAAGCACTGGATGCTTATTAACTTCCTTTTACTTAATTCTGACAAGACAGAAGTACTTGTACTAGGACCACATGCAGCTAAAAGCAAGCTTTCTGATTACATAGTTACTCTGGATGGCCTTTCTGTTTCATCATGTGCAGCAGTAAAAGACCTTGTTGTCTCTCTCTGTCTATCTGATCACTCACTCTCACTCACTCACTCTCACTCACTCACTCACTCCCCCTCTCTCTCTTTCTCTCTCTCACTCTCTCTCTCTCTCACTCACTCCTTCCTCCCTTCCTTCCTTCCTTCCTCCCTTTATTCCTACCTCCCTTCCCTGTCTCCTTCCCTTCCCTTCGGACCCCTTCTGCTCTCCAGACCTGCCCGATCCATCCTGATGCCAACATTTCCTTCAGCATGGTGAACATGATCCTATTCGAACATTTTGGAAAAGGGTTTCGTAGAGGTTTGGGCTAAAATGTCCCAAAACAGTAGGATTTTATACTAATATAAAATGTTCGCTGGGATGTTTGTTTACTAATAATAGACATTTTAAGTGATCACATAATATGAATTTCAAGTGCATGAAAAAGGAGAATCTCAGTTTTTTTTTTAAGTGGACACCCACAGTGTGTCTCCTCTTAAATCAAGACCTGGACACAACTCAACACAAGGGTTGGAGTAAGTATAAGTGCTAGTACAGATCATTACAAAGTTTCTCTTTTCCTACTTTTGAAATCACATGACTTCACTTCACTCTGGTTCACTCACCCTCTCCAGCAGTTTGCTCTTCATGAAGGATTTGGCCACATTGTATGTGGTTGTGAAGTACCAAGGCTGGTGGATCACATGCACAGCCTTGAAGCGTGCAGGAAATGAGTCCTATATATATATATATTAAAAAAAAAGAGGCTGCAAAGTTCTAGACAGGACGTACTATACATAGATACATATATTCTTAAGAAGTTTCATGCTCACGTCGACATGCTGAACATCCTGTACATGTGTTTATTACCTGCAGCATGTCCACCATCTTTTTCAACTCGGTGTGTTTGATGCCAGCTGCATGCTGCATAGTAAAGCCCTTAAAGTTTTCAATGAGTACAAAGCCGTTGATCTGAGTCTCCTCATTTTCCAGAAGTTTCTCCAGGATGACACAGTATGCCCGCAGAGTCTGTCATGAATGATAGAAAAGCCATAGACCAGGTTATATTAGAACATTAGCGTTGCCACATAGCACCACAGGGTATACATAGACCTTTAATGACATTTACAGCTGTTCTGTGTTAGCAAGCCAAAGAAGCCTTTGTGTTAAGTAGGGACTATTTTGGCATTGTGTTCAATTTTAGCACTCAGAAGGAGAAATTATATTTTTTTTAGTCCACAAAATGCCAGGAAGTCATGGGATTATGGACAATGAAACTATTAGAGTTGAGCAATGCTTTATATCACAAGACCTTATAGATGGCATAATAATGGGACTGACCGACCGACCTACCTACCTACCTTCCTTTCTTCCACCCTTCCTTCCATTTCTCCTCCAAAGTAATTTTGAGGAAAAATAGGATGAGAGAGTAAATAATAAATTTTAAATAATACTATGTTCATTTCACCCGCATTTGCGCCTTCTTAATTACTGAGTCCCTCCAGAATTTTGCAATCGGATAAATGAATGCAAAATCAAGCAAGCACTGAAATATTCGGAGGAGCTGCAATGTTTCAAATTTACCTCAGATTTGGGCCAAGACAGATCGTATGATGTCATCACAACGCACATTCAGCCAAAGCCCTCGTCGGTTCACGTGCACTGAACACGAGTACGGCTAAAAGGTCTCATTTACCAATAAACATCACTGCGAAAGACCGCGCAGAACGATTTCATGCAAATGCAAGTTCACCAAATTCATGTAGTTTTCCGCAAAAAAAAAGCACAAAAAAAAAACCTCTCAAATCGCAGATTTTTGAAAGACAATCACAAAAAAAACCTCAACCAATTCCTGTATGGACTGATTACTGCCCATGACATGTGACAGATGTGGCAACAATGGCTGGAAAATATCTGCCCAACTAGAGATCAAATCTAGATCCATGGTACGTTTTACTCTGTGTAAATCCCACATGACTGTCACTGACAGGCTGCATGAATCTAAAGTCTGGGCTAGAAAGAAATCAGCATCACTTTATCTTGACATTCTGTTTTTTTCCTTCGACCATTGATGGTGCTGTTGCACTCCAAAATAATCTTTAAAATAGTTTTAACAGGAAAGTAACTGCCAAGAACGAATCCTTATATTGATTTTTTTTTTATCTCTGAAAGACAGGACGGGCTTAGCCATCCCTTGACTGGATCTGTGTTTTGAGTGTAATTAGAGTTTCGGACACATACTTCATCAAAGGTGACCTCTTCCAAATCCCAGTTCTCTATGTTGAAAAGGAGAACCACACGGCCGTCCTTGTCACGGGTGCTGAGTATTTGTGGATAGCCAGCCTCGATGGTACTGCGCACTGCTTCAGGGGTCAAATTCTCAAACAGCTCGGGGTAATCACGTCGAAAACGCACATAACCTGGTGAAAAGAAACAATAAATCCATTGCCCTTGTTTGTTTTGTTCTTTGCACATCCTCTGGAATGGACCAATTAACCTCACTAGCAAGTGTACATTCACATTCTCATTTCTCTCATGCTTATGCAGAGCATCTGATGTGTATAAAAGTGCGGGGTATCAAAGCCTATCTTGTCTGCTTGGTTACTGTTCCAGATTTGTGGGAAAATAAATGTGACCTATTTGCACACAAAGAGCCTCTGTGAATGTTTCTGCAAAAGCCCAATTAAGATAAATCCTGATTTTTTTTGGTAAACAAGGCTCAGAGATACAGAGTAGAACAGCACAGTCTGTTACACAAAAGCAGTGGTGTGCTGTAAGTAAATCACAATGACAATGAGGTCAGATATGAGAGACCCAGGAAATTGTTCAACCACCCTTCATGAGCTCATATGCCCTGTCCACGTCAAACTTGCGCGCACGGATGAACCTCAGGAGCAGAGAATCTGGTTTGTCCCCAAATTTCTCCTTCACACCCATGGACACGTCGTCCTTATCCTCGGCCTTCTTGCAGATCAGGGCTCTCAGCTCCTTTACTGCAGACATTCTCTTCTCCACTGTCTCATTCAGCTCGTCCTTTGCCTGTTAGCAAAGAAGTCAGACAGTGCACTTTACCATGTTCTTGCCATTACTAATAAAAGAATGAGCGATTCATCTTCTTCAGAAGTCTTTCATTTCCTGTTGTCATTGTTGTTTTAAATCATGAACGATTATCATTTTTTATTAATAGCTGCCACATTATTCTTCCATGTTTATCATAATATTTTTCGCTTGAATTTCTTGTCTATTCTCAGGATATGTGTGAAAATTCTGAAGAAACCGAGAGACTACAGTTGAAACCGTGAACAAGTAAGAAAAACTTTGTCTCAAAGTACCCATTATCATGTAAATTAAAATAATATATGTAGAATAATGACTGGTTTTTATGCCTTACTTTTACTGGCACGCTAGTATTTACATTACTTGGATGATATTATGATTATTGTACTTTTATTCTAATTTGGCACAATTTTGATGATATAATTTTATATTGCTGTTATTTAATTGCTTCTGTCATTGCTGTTATTTATTTCATCATTTTTAGTTATCTATTTTACTATTTTATTTTCGAGTACTATTTGTTTCTTTTTTTTTTTCCAGTTTTTACTTCACAGTGTAAACAAAGTGTTCAATGTATGAAAGGTACTATGTAATTTTTATTATTATTACTACTATTGTTGTTGTTGTTATTAATATTATTATCACTATTATTATTAATAATAATGTTTTTATGCAAAATATTCTTCTAAAATTGCATAAGTACCTTTCAGCACCTTTCTTCACATTAAAAATGCCCCTGTATCCAACTGCCATCCC
The DNA here is from genome assembly GCF_001660625.3 of Ictalurus punctatus. Lineage (NCBI taxonomy): Eukaryota > Metazoa > Chordata > Actinopteri > Siluriformes > Ictaluridae > Ictalurus > Ictalurus punctatus. The sequence continues at coordinate 21,569,663 of NC_030425.2, forward strand.
AAATTAGTAACAGTTAACCGCTACTAACTAACTAGTAAACTAACTCGCACTTGTCCCAGGAAGACATGAATGAGATTTCAGTACTGGAGTTACAATATTTATAGTTTCATATTCTCAGTTTATTTTACAGTAATAATACTAATAATAATTAATTCCTTAGATTTATATAGCGCTTTTCTTGGCACTCAAAGCACTTTACATTGTACGGGGGGAAATCTCCTCAACCACTTGTGTGTAGCATCCACCTGGATGATGTGATGACAGCCATAGTGCACCAGAACACCCACCACACACCAGCTATTAGTGGAGAGGAGAGAGTGATGCAGCCAGTTCAGAGATAGGGATTATTAGGGGGTGATATAGAAGGGCCAGTGGGGGAATTTCGCCAGGACACCGGGGTTATACCCCTACTCTTTTACATCGAAGTGTCCTGGGATTTTTAATGACCACAGAGAGTCAGGACCTCGGTTTAACGTCTCATCCGAAAGACGGTGCTGTTTTTACAGTATAGTGTCCCCGTCACTATACTGGGACATTAGACTTGCCTCACTAATACCACCTCCAGCAGCAACCTTAGTTTTCCCCAGGAGGTCTCCCATCCAGGTACTGGCCAGGCTCAACCCTGTTTTGTGGGGTTTGTCCCCCTGCTTCAGTGGGAAACCAGGCGAGCGCTGCAGGGAGATATGAAAGGTTCCCTTTCAAAATATACCATTTAGCACATGCATTTCTTAGTTTCCAGGTACTACATCATTTTCTAAAAATAATAGAAATGCTGAGAAAGTGATGTGAATTTAACACAGTGTTAAGACATTTGAGCCAAGAACTATTTTATATAATGAGGCATCAGCCAATTTAGAGAGGTTACCCACTTTAAAATCACGCTGTTCTGGCGCCACATATTGAGAATCAGAGCAGCATCCTGCTGTGATGGACTAAAAATAAATTAAAGACAGTAATGTGTTCTGGGAGTCTAACATAGTTTTTTGTATTTTCCCAACTTTGTTATTTTAGATGTTGGTATTCTTTTGCATAATGTTTGCATAATGTATGCCTCACTGGACATATCCATTTGGACATTTGTCTATCTGGACATCTATTTGGACATATCCAGCGCAAAGCAACATGGTACTATCAGGGATAGTCAATCTTAGACTGAGATTCTGAGTAGCGAGCACAACAAATGATTGAACAGGTCTTGGGTTGGATTCCGTGTCACTTTAATATTGTGAATACCTTCTGTACTGTGTGATCAGGTAGCTTCTGACATGGCCCAAACACTGGCCCATGATCCTTCACAGTCAGATGCTCAAGCTTGGAGCGCATTGTCTGCTCATCCTCTGAGACCATGCGGAATGTTCCAGTCTATTTCACCAAAACAGAGAGACAAAGTGCTACTTTATTGTGTAAAAAAACAAGATCCCATGTCTGCTAGCCCAAGATTTGAGGTTCTTTGTGATATCACAAGATTATGCAGAGCTCACACAAAAACAGTAGCAATGAGTATAAAAAGTAATAATAATAAAATAAATATGAAATGATGCAAATAGGAATAGATATGTGGTACATGTGAACTTACGGAAGCCATAATCTCCAGATCTTTCAGCAGTTACTTAAACACTGAAGACAGAAAAGATTTAAGATTGAAAGATTTTTCAATTTAATTCCATTTACTGGGGAAGAGGTACCAGTGGCAGAGTGCTGCAAGTTCAAATCCCAGGGATCGTGCAACAAATCCCAGAGCGAAGGTCGAGAGAAGATCAACAAAGAAACTCAGAAGATATGTAGTTCCACTAGTAGTTTTGCTAACAAACCAAAAAAAGCTATCTTTACGTTGTACAAGCAACCCCTGGCAACAACCTGGTCTCCTGTTCTCGTCATGGTGCGTGGGTTTCATCCGGGTTCTCCAGTTTTCTCCTACCTTCCTATAACCTCAGGTATAGGAACTCCATTTCCTCAATTTAAGTTTCTTTGATGCTTCCACAACAGTAGAGTAGTATAGTGCTTAGTGTAGCACAGTAATTCAGACACAGACATCATACCACTAAAAAATCCCATTAAATAGACACTTTTATTAAGTGTCATGGTGGCATAAATATGACTGATAGATAAAGGGATGTACATTAGTGATCCCTACATCACTAAGTCTGTCCCTGTGGTTTTCTGTGTGACAGGCAGAGATACTGTCCACTATACGAATTAATATACTAGTAAACACAATGTGGGTATCTCTCAGCTTTTCATAATAAACTAACATAGCTAGTTCAGTATATCAGTAGATATTGCCATATAAACACCAGAAAGACATGTGGCACCAGGAAAACCAGTTCTCTTCAGCATACACTCTGCCATTTTATGAACAATGTCAATATTAGCAGTACAAATCTTGGATCTGAGAGTCACAGGTAAAAGACACCATGTCTTACCTTAGCCAGAAGGAAGCACAAAGCCCTTTCTATCCAGAGTGAGAAATGAGGCAGAGATGGGCTGGGGGATGTTGGGGCACTCAGTGAAGGGGGCTACAGAGGGGCTGGGCTGAAAAGATATGCGTGATATGCTTTATTTAATTTACATACTAAACCATGTGTGCATGGTTACAGTAGCTGAAAATTAATCTCTTTGAAGCCAATAATATACACTCAGGTCATGTTAGTAAGAACGCCTGTATACCTGTACGTTCATGCAATTGTCCAATCATGTGGCAGCTCTGCAATGAATAATATCATGCAGATACAGGTCCAGAGTTTCAGTTAATCTTCATATCAAACATCAGAATGGGGGAAAATGGGATCTTAGTGACTTTGACCATGGCATGGTTGTTGATGCCAGATGTGCTGCTGATATCCTTGGATTTTCATGCACAACAGTCTTTAGACTTTACACAGAATGGTGTGTGTGTGTGTGTGTGTGTGTGTGTGTGTGTGTGTGTGTGTGTGTGTGTGTGTGTGTGTGTGTGTGTGTGTGTGTGTGTGTGTGTGTGTGTGTGTGTGTGTGTGTGTGTGTGTGTGTGTGACAAGACAAGAGGGCTATGGTAACTCAAATAACCACTCTTTACAGATGTCGTGAGCAGAAAAGCAGCTCCGAACACACACCTTGCTAAACCTTGAAGTGGATGGGCTACAACATTAGAAGACCACATTGGGTTCCACGCCTGTCAGCCATTTACCATTCTGAGTAAATATGATTGGACTGAGCTGAAACCCTTGACCTGTATATGCATGATTTTATGCGTCATCCTCATTGTTCATTGTTTCATTTTTCAGGCTGAGACAGAACAGTGAGTTATAGGTCATTTCAACAGAAATACCTCAGATCTCAAGTAACACATCTGTTTACTTCCTGCTGCCGGATATTCAATTCAATTCACTTCCATTTTATTTGTCTAGCACTTTGAACAAAGCATCTTTACAGAAATAAATACATTCAAGGTATAAATCTTAAATATATGAATACATCCTTAATAAGCAAGCTAGAGGTGACGGTGGCAAGGAAAAACTCCCTGAGATGATATGAGGAAGAAACCTTGAGAGGAACCAGACTCAGAAGGGAACTTTTTTTTTTTCAGAACATCCTCATCTGTATGACACTGGATAGAACGATTTTAAATAATTCCCTTCTATAGCTGTGTACCACATGGTCAAATAGTGCAATTGTGTAAGCAGGAAATTCATTAGAGTTTTCACATGAAGTCTGTTTTGAACATCTCCACTGTTCACTGATGGACTTGAGTGCAAAACTCAAAACTAAAGACATCATAGAAATTGTAGTCCTAAGCCATCTTCTAAAGTTTTTTTGTTGTTTTTTTTCTTCCATGTATAGCCCCTGTTCTTCGTGATTCATCTTGTCAACCACTGTATACAATACACAGTGGTTTAAAACCTCCATCAACACTGCTGTGCCTGATACAACACTCCTTATCATATCAGTGTCCATGTATATAATAAATGGACAGTGGTGGTCTCTTTACATTATTGTGTTGAGTAGAGGGTGGCCTACGAATTGTGTATAGCGACGGATGCGCTACAATCAGTAATGATATACCTACAGAGAGCACCTACACACAACATGGCCAGACCTAATATACCAGCAACTCCAGGTATACTGGCTTGTTTGTGTTCCTTGTGAAATCTTGTATGACTTTCAGATTCCAAATATGGATCAAGACTACCATAAATATTATTGTAACTCATAAATACACTCAGTGAATGCATCTTACAGATTTTGGATCCCATCTGTTAGACCACCTCACAAATTCAGAGAAGACTAGGCAACAATAGTGAATACAGTTGGTTGCATATTCTTAATGCTGAACTACTGAAAAGAAGAGATGCTCATTTAATTATTTTAGACTGGAGTCAGTAATGAGACCTCAGTCCCAATCAGGAACAGTGACTCAGCACTTTAAACCCAACACTGCCACCTAGTCATCGGAGTGGTGATGTCTCAATGCTGACAGATTTGGTGTGTCACTCTAAGACTTTTAACACTTGAAATAGTTAACTTGGGTTATGTCTTTTCACGTTTCATACTGCTCATACTTTACCCGGGGTTAACAATTAACCCTGGATATAAATAATCTGACGTTTCACATTGTACATTCCTAAACCCTGGGTTAACGTTCTTATTTGCATATTTGTGATGTCAATGACCATGAGGCACACACTGTTCAATTTCTGATTGGGTGATCTAGCCATAACATTCGAACACCACATCGTTTCACACTGTACATGTTTGGCACCACAATGCAGGGTTAACGCTGCCTCGGCACATTGGCTTCATAAGCCTGGGTAAAATCAGTGCTAACTCCACTTCTAAACTACAAGTGTGAAATGTTCCTCTACCTGGGGGTTAGAGCGACGAACGACGATAATAATAATAATAATAATAATAATAATAATAATGAGTCTTTATTTGTCACATATACATTACAGCACAGTGAAATTCTTTTCTTTGTATACCCCAGTAAGCCAGGAAGCTGGGGTCAGAGCACATGGTCAGCCATGATACAGCACCCCTGGAGCAGAGATGGTTAAGGGCCTTGCTCAAGGGCCCAAGAGTGGCAACCCAGCAGTGCCAGGGCCCGAATCCCTGACCTTCCAAGCAGCAACCCAGAACCTTAACTGCCAAGCCACCACTGCCCCCCTTTCTTATTCTTTTTAATAAACCCAGGCTTAGGTGCAGTGTGAAAAGCCTTTCCGTGTCTATTCTATGATATTTCTGGGCACCTTTTTAAAAAAAATATATATATATATATATATTTATTTATTTATTTTATACACAGTGTGTTCAAAAGAAATACATTCACTCGCCACATCTCTCACCACAGTGGATTTATTGATCATGTTTGGCACAAAAACATTTCCCATCTATCACCTCAGTGATATAGCAACAGGTTTACAGCAACCTTTTACACCTTAACAGTCTTGTCTGTTTCTCACCTTGAGATTCTGAACTCAATGGACTTAATACAACAGCACAATATAAACAGCTTAAAGCTACAACTTAAAGAGCATCAAACTATTCAGTCTTAACAGTGTTCTTATGAAGCAGAATTCAAGTTCTTGATCAAATTTATAAAAACACATCAGTTATTCTAACCCTCGGGTATTTGCACAAACATTGTCAGTAAATATGTGTCAGTATTATATATATATATATATATATATATTATATATATATATATATATATATATATATATATATATATATATTTATATTATATATATATATATATATATATATATATATATATATATATATATATATATATATATATATATATATATATTCTTATTCTCATCAGCACAGCGCTGATGAAATCTCGATTCAGATTTGTCAGACGGTGTTGATTAAAATTCTATAACAGCAGCTCTGAATCTTTTTGGCTTCGAGGCAAATCAGGGGGTTATATTCATTAATATAAATGTCATTCTAATAATGTTATAATTTGTTATTATTTCGATAGTAACAACTAACACAAGGACTTGTATCATGGATGCTGCACATAACCAGATTACAAAAACATGTATAATTGTTGATATAGTGACGTTTTCTCAATGGAGATGTTTATTTAGCTTTTAGTAAGGAGTACCCAGTGTCAGTGCTTTCAGATATAAAGCTGTTACTCTAAGTTTTCCAACACGGGACAGTGTTTAGGATTGAGAATTTTCTCAGCATCATGACAAGCTGTTTTTCTGTCTTATTAACATCAAAAGGAAAAGAAAAGATTTAAAAAGGGTACGGGAAGGGGAACAGGAACTAAGGTGTTTCAGGGACGTACCACAACATTAAATGTCAGTAAAGTTTAAACGAATAAAAAGTACAACACGTCATCCTTTAACATATAGAAAATTGTTAGCGATGTCAAATTGCTGAGGTGGAAGAAGAAAGAAAAAAAACATTTGATGTTACTGAAAAAATAATCGTCTTCGGGGTCGGAACTTTAATGCTACACATTGGGCCACATCACACCTCCCCCCAAATACCCCATTGTGTCTTATTCCTTACATGATCACATAGAACTGTGTATTATATTATCATGATGCTAAATTGGCCTGTCCACCATCTTTTTCCAACTTTCGTAGAACACATTTTTGTGCAAAATGTCCAAAACCTTATAGATTAAGTCAGTTATTCTTGTGCTGCTGTCCAAATGGGACACATTTTATGTCATGACTGCAAATACTGTTGAAAAAAAGCTGCCTACCAAGGTGGCCTTTTCAGGTTTGGAACGCAGGGATGTCATATTCCTGTAATGTTTCACAATCAAAATATTTTGCATGAATAGTGCAATAACCAGTAATCGGCCCAAAAATGTCTGATGGACAATTAAAAGAAATAATACTTGAAAGTAATTAAAATCATCTTGAATCTCTTTAGGTTTTTAAGACCTACTTTTCAAATAGATGATAAAATAAAATCCTGAAGTGGAAGTAAAAACGGTTCGGTGTATGAAACTTAGAAACATCGGACTCAAATCCTGAAAAGTCGGTTGACATTTAAATGACGTTTGATAAAAACGAATAATTAAATCCTTCCTTTTTCAATATAACTGCTGAGTGTGCACATTTGTATAGCTCTTGCTTACCGTGTTACTGTAACATACACAGCTCAAGTTAAAGCAGGTCTATTTCCAAATATCAGTGCATTGGAAATAATGAAAATAATAAAATATAAATCTTAAATTTGTTAGTCAGTTAAAAATGAAGTCCTAAATGTCCCATATAAATCCCTGTGAAATCCCTCGTACGTTTCTTAGTCCATGAAGCACAGAAAGGCCATGAGAGAGAAGCCGATTAAGATGAAGAGCACTTTGAGGAGCTGTCGTCCCGGAGAGTTGAGCTCGTGAGGGAGGATCTCCAGAAATGTGATGTAAACGAATGTTCCTGCTGCCAGGCCTTCCAACACAGCCTGGACTAACGCCCCCATCTGTAGCTGAGCTTCACTCACCCCGATGCCAATAGCGATACCCAGTGGCGACATTACTGAAAAAACAAGGATGTAGATGATGAGCCACATGGGCCGGATGGCGCTCTGGATCAGCTTTATCGAGAGGCTGAAGACGATGATGCTCTTGTGGATCCAAATGGCGATGCAGATCTCCAATACCTTAGAGGAGAAAAAAAAATTAAGATAAGCATGTTTGCCTTTTCAGCAACCGATGTAACGTGACATGAGTGGTACTGCTACAAAATACCTGACAAAAAGACAAGCAGGGTAAAAATACACATCAGGCACAGGAACAAGCTGCAAGAGTGAAACGCTTTTACTTCACCCAACAAGTTCCTGAATTACCACAGGTCAATACAAGATTTTTTTTTTTTTTTTTTTTTTTTTTTTTTTAAAGAGTGTGGAGCAGTAACTATGGTTACATGCTGTTGAACAGAAAATATACATCAAGCCAGCACCATTCAATGCTTATACGAGTTCCTATTTTGTTAGCTATGCCAATTTGCCAATTTTAGGGTTGAAAACTTAAAAGCAAGTTTTTTTTTTTATGGTGATGAATAATAAAATCGTAAATAAAACTGCTGTAAATCTGTGTACCTAGTCAAATACCATCCTTTTACTTTGTGCAATCGCCGCATTGCAATATGTCAGTATATAACATGTCAGTTTGATTATCTAGGCTCCGGAAGCTTGCCACACAATGACACTGAAAATCCTACAGCAAAAGAGAAATGATCATCACAGCAGTACGTAAAGCCTACGAATAAAGTGAATTAGTGTGTTTAGTGTTTTTACCCTAATCATCAGCACATGTCCATCTTCCATACTGCTTATCCTACACAGGATCTATCCCAGAGAACTCGGGCACTAGGCAGGGGTCACCCTAGATGGTGTGCCAATCTATCAAAGGTCATAATCACACACTACGGACAATTTAGAGATGCCAATCAGCCTACAATGCATGTCTTTGGACTGTTGAAGAAAACTGGAGTCCCCAGAGGAAACCCCTGAAGCACAAGGAGAACATGCAAGCTCCACACAAACAAGGCGGAGGCAAAATTCTAACCCTCAACCCTGCAGGTGTGAGGCAAATGTGCTAACCGCTAAACAAGCATGCTGCCCTCATCAGTACATATTTTACACGTTATTCTTAAAAATCAGCTACAAGGTGGATTGCAATTATTATTATTTTTTGTTCAGAGCTGAGCGCTTCATAACGTTGAAAGAAATTCAGCTCAAGCTCTTGTTTATCACCCAACTAATCAGATTGCAGCTCAGAGGGCAAGTGAACACAAGTGGAAAGCTGAGTGTCAGTGGACATATCGGTCTTACACAAGCGACTCGGTCTCTTGAATTTCTGATTCCAAAGTCAAAGATAAGGCAAGCAGTCCAGTGTTCACCAAAGTGTCAGAATGTGGTGTCTGCATCGAAAATATATTCTCATGCTAGTACAAAAATGTCAGGATCTTGCTAGAGGGAAAAAAACTAGAATATATAAAATAAAAACCACACACACAGCCTTAGAAGATTTCATTATTAAACATCTCATCTAATGGATTTCTTGCTCAACCAAAATACTCTATTTTCTAAAATTAAAGAATGGTACATTAAAACACAGGATTTTGGGGCAAATTTTCAGTGGGTCTTATATTTTGGAATAACTTGTCCAGAATATAAACTATCATGACATGACATACAGGAATGTATTTGAAATACATAAGTGTTGAACTCTTTTTGTGCACCTCCCTGGCCATGCAGGACTCATACATATTTGACACCTGCTGTAAAAAAATAAAATAAAAATCAGCACTCAGTACAAAATCTTTACCTTAGTGTCAGTCGTTTGCAAGCCGATGGCCAAACCCTCGAACACAGAGTGCAGCGAAAGAGACAGGAAGAGCATGAACGAGCGGAAGGATGAATGCGCCTGCAGGTCCACGTGGACATGGTGGCCGCTACTCTCCACGTCGTTTACAGGACGGTGTGTGTGAGAGTGGCTGTGACCTGCAGAAGGGAGCAGAGGAGCCGATTCCTCATTCCCTTGTCCATTACAGCTGATGACCAGCCTCTCGAGGATGAGAACGATGAAGAAGCCACATGCTATGATGAACTCGGCCAGAGGATAGTCGATCTAGTGAGATTAGAAGAATTCGTTTGGGGTTTAACCTTCTTCTTATGTTCTTTACTATGAAATTATTTTACTGTACGTTGCTCGAATACATATATTTTATGTAGTGTGTTTATTGTATTTTATTTACTATACACATTATGAATATATAAATAAATTATGTAAAAGACTAAAGACAGTTACTGCTGTAAGTATGAACTTTGTGTCCTGTCAAGCAAGTAGTTGGTAAATAAACAAATACAGAATTTTTGATGGCTAACTCAAAAGCTAGTTTTTTATATTTGTTTAAAAAATGACATTACAAAAACCAATACTCCGTTTTGATAAAATGGACAGAAACTGACTTTTGCCTTAATCAATATAGGCTACTCATTCTGTTTGTCATACTATAAGTGAGGAATTTACTTTTAATTTAATTTAACTTTTTAAATACACACTATGGTTTTTTTTTTCCCTGTAACTTGCATAGAAAGATATAAAAGAGTTGACACTTTGTATGAGGAAAACAACATTTGGTCAATTTTGTAATCACTTAATATCGGCTTCAAACACCATTCAGATGTTATACCCAGCAAACAGGGTACGTCCCCCGGATGTTGCGAACATCCACTTAGGTCCGCATTTGGTCCGGTTCATAACGTTCACTGGCAGACATTCCGAGGACGTCAGAATCATAACGTAAAGCATAACATTACTGAATGTGTTCATTTCAGTGAAAGTCCCCTAAGCTTCCCGAATGGCAGCTGGACGTCCTGTGAATGTCCCCTTCAACATCCGTAGGACGTCAAGGGGACCCTACACATGGATGTTTGGGGGATGCTCGTAGAGGCCATTTAGGGGATGTCCTGGGGACCTTTTTTGTCAGCTGGGTAGATCATTCAAAATGACTGGATTTCCTGATTAAAATGATATGGACAAATTATACGTGTATTTATTCTGTAAAACTGTTACACAGGACCAAAAAGCAGAACTCTCCATTCAATCAGGATAGGGTGTTTTTCAGTCCCTGATAGGAACAACGATCATGCTGACCCTGAGCAAACTCACATCTCTGTCTTGTAGTTGTGCACTTATATCAGACAGATAATCTGGGATAATGTCCAAGAGACAGGCAGCGAGGAACACTCCTCCGGCAAAGCAGCTGATTAAACTCACTATTATCCTGTGGGTTTCTGGAAAAGAGATGCAAAACAACAAGAGTCACTGGTATTGATTAGGAAAGTTGCTGATACTCAGTGAGTGATAAAGGAGCTGTGTGTCTTTGCTCCTGCATTAGTTACTTATAATCAAACTTCTAAGAGGACGTAATGATATCTGGAAAACAAAAGAGCAAAAATGAAAGTTTAAAGCAAGCATTCTGTGAACTAAAGACGCAAGCACTAATGCTAGGTCATGATATTAAATGGGAGGCTAAAATCTGTGTGATGAAGAAACTATGAAACTATAAGCAATGCATTATACCACAAGGTCTCATTAATGGCATATTATGAACGATGTGTAATTTGATTGGAAAGAGTGTGCTTAGTGCATCTACTTTTACTTTCTACTCCAAATGCATTTTGTGGAAGAAAAAAAAATTACAATCGATGAAATAACCTACCTCATTCACACTCATTACACCTGTGACTATATTTAAAGTTCACCTATTATGGTTTTGAAACGTACCTAATGTTGTATTAAAGGTCTCATACAATCCATTTAAGCATATGCATGGTTGAAAACACTTTAATGTGCTCATAATTTAAACTGCAGCATTACCCCCCCAGTGTCACAAACGACTCATTCAATAATTTGTTCTTAAGGATTCATTCGAAACTCCTCCTTTCAGAGAACATACTCTGCTCTGATTGGTCAGATGCCCCAGTCTGTTGTGGTTGGTCTACCGCTGTCAGCGAGCAGCCAATGAAGACCACAGGTGGGGCTTTTTTTGTCACAAACCTACAGTTTATGTAGAAATCCCCCCCCCCCCCCCCAAAAAAAAAAAAAGGGTTTAAAGATCACTCAGCATACATTTGTTTCAGATCATGACCTTTCACACCTACAAAAACAAGTTTCTTGTGAACCGAGAAAGAAATGCACTCATAAGCATAGTATGATCATGTGACTGGTGAGTGCTGAGTGGATTATGTCTATAATGTCAATACAAGACTCAAAGCAGGTCTGCAAGATAAAGAGACCATTCAAGAACAAAAAGCACTGACTTAAGTTTAGAAAGGAATTTCCCTATTATCGATTCATTGCAGTCAATGGACCAGAGACAGAGGCAAGGGTTTTTCTGCTAACCTTCATTAATCTATCCACTGATAAACAATGTGTAAAGCACTCAGAATGATCAAAGATCATGCAGACATAATCGTGTATTACAATGATGATCAACTGGTGTAGATTTGATTCACAGTTCAGGACATACTTTCCATACTCAGCTCAACACATGCTGTAGACGAGCTCATTTCAACACAAGGAATGAAATCATGAACTTACCTGTTCCACTCGTTACTCGGAAAAATTTCATCCGAACAGGAATGAACCCAAAAAACAGAGTAAGAACCAACAAGCCAACCAGGGCGGAAATTTTAACCACTAATAAATACTCCATCTGGAAATGTATCTCAGTGCCACCTAGATGTAAACAAACACAGTAGAACTACACTCTTTAAAACAAAATAACTATTTAAAAAACAATTTCTCAAACGTTAGCTAGTCGTCTGGCATCGGGACATCTTTATAAATATCAACAGTCTATGTGTTTCGTAAAAAAATATAAAATAATTTAAAAGCAGGCTAACAGCTCGTATTATTCAGTTCCTCTAAACTGACACCAAGTCCATGTTGTCGGCAAGATTCTCTTTGGCTCCGCCCCGTGACGTAACATATTTGCATATTACACTTCCTTCTTCCGCTTTCTGTGGCGCTATGGTAACTCACGTACTAAATAGTAGGAGTAGTACAATAAGTAAGCCAATTATTTTTTTGTCTACCTTCAAATTATTTGCGCGTTTTACATATTCGTTTGTGTCGAGCATCATTCAAAGTCTTAGAGAGTGATTTGGATTCAGCACTTGAGTGCTGCAAAATGTGCAAAAACACCCCAAAATGTGGATCCATACTCATACTCGTTACATGCGCACTTCACAGTAATAATTTCTACACACGCAGTTCCGGACTTGTCCAGAAGGGGGGGGGGGGGGGGGGGGGTTTAGGATTCCGCCACCGAGGCACATGACAAGTCTTGTGATCACGATCATGTGTTTTAGAAGGAGGATGAGGAGAAGAAAAAGAAGAAGGAGAAGAAGAAGAAGAAGGATAGGGAGAAGACGAAGAAGAAGGAGGGTGGGGAGAAGAAGAAGGTGAAGAAGAAGAAGAAGAAGAAGGGGGGGGGGGTGAGAAGAAGAAGGGGGGGAGGAGAAGAAGAAGGGGGGGGGATGAGGAGAAGGAGATGGGGGGGGATGAGGAGAAGGAGAGGGGGGGGGGGGGATGAGGAGAAGAAGAAGGAGGCGGCTTTATTAGTCACATACACATTAGAGCGCAGTGAATTTCTTTTCTAAAGTCTTAATCAGAAATGCTGTAGAGCAAAGATGCCGTCCCAAAAATTAAATTAAATGTTTGTACTTTTAAAAAATAATACCATAAAGGGCAGTAAACAGTAGTAAATGAAATAAAGTCAATATTTGGTGTGACAAAAAAAAAATCAAATAAAATAAAAAAAATTGCAGTCTACGCTACAGTTTGCACAGTTATATAAGGAAATGAGCTGTAAGTTTTATTGAGCATCTTGCAGAACCAGACACGGTTCTTCTGGAGAATTTGACTGTCGCGCTTGCTTCATATTTTTGCAGCAAAATCCAGCAGCCTTCATTGTGTTTATTGTCTGAAAAGTGGTGTCTTACATGTAATATGCTGCTTTCTTTAATGACATACAAACATTTTTCTGTAACATTTAAATTTTGTGCTAGAAAACTAATGTTTGGGAATCTAAAATGTTTTTTGTGCTCACTTGATAATGTAGAAGTCATCAAATAAAAATCTGTAACAAAGTTTGTACTAAAAAAATTAATAAATAGGGTTCTTAAGACTTTTGCACATTACTGTATATTAGTAATTAAAGTGCCACCCACTTCTAAATGACAAAGCTTCATTAACATACACCTGATGAATATAACAATACATTTCAGATGAATAGTGCTTTTAATCAATCTAAAGAATTAATTGGTAAATAAATTAATGTCACCAGTAATTTCCTGAAGTGAACAAAACATTGCTTGTGTACTAACTTCACACCTAGAGGTGGTTTAGTGTAACCAGCATGTTTTTAGGAGATGAAAAAAAAACAGAGAACCTGAAGGAAACCCAAACCACCATGGCACGAACATGCAAGACTCCTTACAGACAGTATTCCAAACTCAGGATTGAACTATGGTGACAGTAGGATCTGGTGCACCACCATGCCACCTAAAAGACATTGTTATTGGAACAAGTTCTGGTCTGCCTGACTCTTGTTTAGTGGCCCCTTTATCCATATAGGTGCATTTTATCACCATAAAACGACCACTATGGTAGACCACAGCAGTGCCACTGATATTGCATTTTAGCGTGTACTAATTTTTGGTACAAATATCTTACATGCCACTTTATGAAACACACCTACCTTGTTGGTTCCCCGTGAAGTAGCGTTAGAGACTATTTACTAGATAGAGACTATTTTTTCCATGTTCAATTTGTGTTTCTTATCCTGGTTGGTTCTGCTGTTAATGGTCCACCACCAAAATATTATTTGATCAGTGGTTGTTCTATGGTAGTTCCTTTCCAGCAATGGACAGAATAGAGGTGTCTGAGCCCAACAGATTGGCTGCAATCCATAATCTACAAAGTGATCTATGGTGTACCTGATAAAAGTGAACTTTTAAAGTTTCTATGTAGAAGCATAAAATAGAGGGTTTTCCTTTCAGGTAGGCAGAAGCTAGAACTATTAACTATCCAAAGGATACTTGAGAAACCCTTTTTCTAAAAGTGTAGATGTCCAGTGAACATCTAGGAGCTTTTCTTTTTTAAAAACATCTTTTTGGTCCCTGAGTTGGATTGTAGGTTACAGATTACTAAATACTACAACAATACACCTTTTTCACACTCCAAGTCAGGTTTGTCCATATTATAAGTGCAAGCTTCTGGAAGTTAGGGAAAATACAGGGAGAGTAAAGTTTCTCATTTAATATTCTTGCTGCCAACTGAGCCCCACGCCGCTGAGTGAGCGCCGCTCCCCAAGGTATCAATAATATAAGAGGAAGTTATTGTTCCACTGGGGGTGACACTGACAGAATTAAAAGGCTTTGTGGGGAGCCTGCACTAGTCCTTTCACTGCTTCCACTCAGGTTTCCACTGTTGCAGACAGAGCTCAGACAGGAGAGAGATGATTATGTGTGTTAGTGAAGGGCCTGATTGTGTACTGTTGGAGAGTTTTTGTTTTATGACAGCTGCAGGAGACCTTCTGGCACTCGTGTACGGAAAGGAGTATGCTCAAGGACATTGTACAAAGTAATATCCTGTAATGGGATAGTAGGATATGTCTGACAAATAACAAAAAAACATTCTCAGGTATTCATGACAATTCAGATTCAGATACTGTGCTTTAGTTTTGCTCTTGCCTAAGTAAAGTATTTGCTAATAAATTACATTTTTGGACTTGCAAAAAAACAGAAAAGATTTTCAGGGAATAAGGTTATCACAATTAAGTAATCTAAGCTTTATTTGAACATTAAAAAAATAGCTTTATTTTATTGTCATTAAACAGTAAATGTGTATAGCATGTTTTTGATTGAATCCTTTCCTTGTGAACTAAAAAGAAGCAAACTGCTATTGGTGAGACATGTTACAGTGATATTAACATGACACTGAGATGACACTGAGTTTCATAGTATTCATACTTATAACTGCTGCGCTCACAAGTCTGCAAGTCACATGGAATGTCAGTTATGACAAGCACAATAATGCCCTCAAGCCATTCACTTGGTATGCCTGCCAGCTGGCACATGCTCAAATGATGGTGCTGAAACCTGAAGCTCTGGCTGAAGCGCCAATTGAGCTGAAGGAAGAACAGATCGAAAAAGTGACACTTTCTGGCAGAACAGAAGAGAGGGAAAGCAGGAGACAGAGGAAGACTGACAGAAAGGAGATTTTCTCTTGTATTTAAGGATTGTTTTCAAATATATGAATCATTTTTCCATCCTCTAATCTGCATTTTTCCCCCCTGAAGACTAATGGAGGGAACAGATTATGACCGTATGTAAGTATGGCCAAAACTCTGTTGATTTAAAGTGCAGATGTTTATGAATTAAATAAAAAAATAAATAAAGAGTTAAGATTATAAATACATCAACAATTATTGTACATTTTTAATTTTGCATTTTGTTTTAATCCAACAGGTAAACACATATTTGATGCTGTATAAATGGACTAGCACTCGATGAACTTGATGAGCATCTGTTGTATCAGGGAACATTTAAATGTACAAAATAGTGATTAATGTATACAAAGTAATGGTAGTCTGTTTTTCTTTAGTGAAAGTGTAATCAAGTGACTCTGAGCAGTCATTAACATTTTATATCCATTCTGCAGTGTGACACTGTACTCCCTGAGAGTCTCAGGCTAAAAGGAACTCTGTAACAGGTGCTTTCTCAAAGGAGCATCGGTATGATTTCATCCATACGGTCTTGAAATTCATGAATGGCACTCAGAATGGGGAAGTTTGGGATTATAATGGGGTTGATTGTCTTATTGGGCCAAGTATCCTCCATTTCTGAAGGTGAGAAATGCATGTTGTGTTTATTCTACCATCGTTTGTGCTCTTTAATCAATGTGTAGTAGGCTTTACATCCAAATATCATATTGCAGGAAATAAAAAGGAGGACCAGAGAGAAGTCATTCTGAAAGAGTTGGTTGAGATATGGCGGAAGGGTGGAGGCTGGTACCCCCGTAGAGAACAACCATCTCCAGAGAATAGAAAGGATGAACAAATCCATACAGTCCTAAGCAACATTGTTGGAGGTCTTAAGTCTCTAGGACTCCTGCCCAAGAAATCTATTGGTTTACCATCTCTTAACAAGCCACTTGACCGGAACAGGCTGTCAGGATTTCTTTATAACATCTCAATGTATCTTCAGGAAATGAGTGCTGAAATAGATGATGATCTGCCTTTCAGTGATGATCATTTTTGGGAAAACTTGTTGCATTCTTTCATCCAGTCTGATGGAAAAACGCCATTAGGAGATTGGGCTGGGAGGGTTCCTCCTCGACCAAGCTTCAGGCTTCAAGACCTCTTCCTCTCTCTAAGAGGCAGCCCACATTGGGATGGACTACTTGGACTGGTGCAGAGCATCATTACCCTCTTAGAACAGCAGCCACAAAGACCTCTTCTCACATTTGTGTCACAGAACTGGAAGACCATCAGTGCCTTGCTTGACACTGCTCTACAAGCTCTTGTCAGTGGGACCTATAGCCAGGCCATTGCAGGTCTGCAGGGATTTATCTGCATCCTGAAAGGGCAAAGTGATTGTGCTTTCAACCTGAGCTGGCTGCAGCAACTCCTGACATACCTAGAGACAAGGAACTGGAAACCTGTGGTGAATCTGCACCCTGCAGGAGTATCCAGTGACCACAGGGATGGTACCTTCTTGGCAGGACGTTTTAAGCCATTTAGCATTCCACCTGAGGCTTTACGTGAGGAAAACAATAAATCTCAAGACATGGAGAGCCTTAGCTCTATGCAAGCTCTATTTCTGCAGGCCCTGTCAAATTCAAACACTGGGGAAAGAGCAGTACAGTTTGCTGAGCGTAATCCTGCCCTTGTCCAGGGTCTTGATGGCCTCCGGCGTGGATTCCTGCACAGAGTGGGTAGCACAGTGTACAGTAATCTGAGGAGGAAGGTGTCACGTGTGACCATGGCACTGCTGGATGATCTAGGTAGCATGGCTGGTGAGCCACAGTCCACTCAGCTGGGAAGATGTTCCGTAGGCAAGTTTATCCTTATATTTTCATTTTAAAATAATTTAAATGATTTTCCTTTTAATAGCTTTTCCTCCATAACTTTTATAGCATAATGTCCTGGCCAATCCTAAAAATGACTCTAAAAATCAATAAAACTTTCATAGTTGAAACATATGGCTGGATTGCTGAAATCACATTGGCCATGTTAATCATCAAGGAGATCATGATACTCTAAATCCTATGGGCTGGATAATCTGTCCACCCTTTTGTTGATTTGTAACCATATACCCCTGGCATTATGTGCCCAGCTATACTATTCCATTGAGCCTAATTGTATGGCGCTCCTTCTTTATTTCCTCAATTCATGAACAACCCAAAGCAATTATCACTGATTTGTATTAACAGACAACAATCCAACTCATCCTGGTTTCCACTTTCCTTTTTTTTTGTTGCAAAGGTGACCTGAGACAACTGATATTGTGGTAAGTTTCTCTTTTAAAATAAATAAATATTTTTTTGAGCATGCATTTAACGCATTTCTAACATTACTGTAATACACTTCATCACATAGGGGTATTAGACATAACCTGACATGGAATGCTCAAGCCATGGGTTTCACCTCACATGGTTTACCGAGTCGGCCATCTTTGATGTCTTGTTCATCTTCAGAGACGGAAAAACACAACTCGAAACAACAGCAATCACCGAAAAGATCCAGACTCCTCCAGCCTCAGCCATCGTTCCATGATCAAACAGATTCAGAGCTGTTAGCCTCCGCAGAGATCCTGGAAGCAGCCTGCAATGCCTCCATTCCAGGTCTCACCGGTGTTTCAAACTTTACTGTGTTTCTCTACTGTAATCTGTTTGATGGAGGTGATGCAACGTTGGACCCGGAGGCTAGCCATGTAGTTCCTGACCTGCATGTCAGCTGTTCTAATGCGGCATGGTACCTCTCTGCTGCAGAGGAGGATTTCCTGTGGGTACATGTGTGCAGTGAATTCTTCGCACAAGATTTCAATAATACAGTATGTGCCAACTCTTCCTTCTGGCTGCAGCGAGCCCATCAGGTATTAGTGATGCATGTTTAAGTGATATCTGTTAAAAAAAAAAGAAAGAAAAGAAATGACCTTTTGGTTGATTGACAAATATGTTGTAACTGTGTGATTTTATTAGGCTGCTGTTACCAAGGACTACCATTTCCTCAACCAATCAAGTATTGATGACCTCTGCGTACAACTCTCCAGTGAAGTTGCTGGAAGTTCCACAAGTATTGCAACTGAGGACTGCTTAGAACTGCTCAGTGCTAGATCTCTAAGTGCACAAGAGTTCAGGAGGTGTTTTCTGCCTAACAACTCCGCTCTGATATTAGCCTTGTGTGGCAATGCGTCATATCCATTAGTTCACACTGGCTGGGCTGCAGAATATTGCTCCAAAATCCTGAATAAAGATTCCCACCATGACTCCAAAAATGTTCTCTGTGACTTTTTAAATTGGACTGCAGAGCATTTCACCAACTCCGATCTGCTTGAACTCTGTGGAGACACAGCAGGTCTGAGGGACTACATCTGCAAGAACATGAGTTTGTATGTCATGCTGGTTCCTAAGCAACCTATACTCTTAGACTACTGCAACTCCAAATCAGAACCAAAACAGGAGACCCAATGTGTCCTCCAGCAGCTGTTTAACATGCTGCCTGCCCCGTATGATTTTGACGCTCATCAGCTCTGTATAAATCCTATTCCTATCCTACAGGAAGCTGTATACAAATTAAACCATTGTGAGGGAGTTGTGGATGAACGTGTGGGCTGGCTGGCCACTGTAAGCTATGTGCTCCAAGTGTTAGATTTTGTTGTGGGGCTCTCAGCAGGCCTTGAAGAAGGGGAACGCGAGGTCCGCCAGGGTCTCGGCCAAGCTATTCTTCTGTCCAGACTTCTGGACAATTCCTCTTTCTGGACAACCCTGAGGCCCGATGCATCTGTTAGTGTGCTCCACACTGTTGGTGTCTTTCTCAGACGGGAGCAGAATCTCTCTCTTAAGGAAGATCTTCTTAGCTGTTTTAGTGTAAGTTCTATACAATTTATACTATAATTATTGTTGTTAATTCGACATTTCATTGTGCTAAATTGTTGTGCTGCCCTTATTTAAAGTATTAATTTATTGTTGTGTTAATCTTTCAGCCTGTCCTCTGGGATCTCATTCAAAAAGAGGACAACTCCTCTGCATTGAGATTTTTACTACAGGTAGAGCTCAAAATGTTGATACAAAAACTTGTCAGAAATGAAATGAGGCTAAGAAGAGTTTAATACAGTAACTTTACTTTATATTTTTAATAGACTGAATATAAACTAACTTCACACAACCTCACAGCTTGAATGAATGAAATGACGGCAACCGTAAGATTAATCTTAAAGTGACTGAAATTGTAATGAGTTTCAAACATGTTTCTGACTTGTCGTCATTTTGCACTAATGCATACTGTCATACTTGCTCATAATCTATGGTATTCTTCTTGCTGCTGGTCTAGGAATACCTCCAGATGCCAAGAGAAAGAATACGCACTCTAGTGTTGTCTGCAGAAAAAGATGCAGTGAAAAGATTTCTGTCTCATGTACATCAGAGCTGGGACCAGCTCCAAGTTGAGGCAGCACAGGTAGCCAACCAACCAAAGAACTAATGCATTTTCCATCTCCATTTGTTCCAATGAGAGGGTTCTAGTCTGCTGTAAATTCTATTTGTAAACCGTTATATATTTTTATTGCTTTTCTTGGCATCATTGAAAGGCTTCCCCAAAGGAAAAGGAGGCCATGGAGACTATGACTGCAGCCTTCATCCACAAATTCCCACGTGTTACGCCAGAGCTATTTGTCGACCTCTCACAGTTCATCCCCTACATGTCTGTATCTGACATAATGAATTTTCCTGCATCGCTGATTGCCAACGATAGTGTGTGAGTGAACCATAATACTCTGCAGATATGCTGATAATTTGCAGAATATCCATGTTCATGTATCTGACATGCTTTTAGGTTGATGGCTATTCGAGATCACAGCTCGGAGATGAAGACTCCTCAGAAACAAGCTTTCGCAAAACGTCTCCTACAGTCAAATGCGGTAGGAGATGTTTCCTCCTGGCCACCATACTTTCTCACCTCAGTTCTTCCCCTCCTCCCACATCTTCCTGTCAGCCACTTCCAACATCTGACATCCCAGCAGGTAGGTAAGCAAACATCTGAATATTTTGTATATATATGAATCCTAAAGGCTTTAAGAGAACAAAAGTAAAGTTTGCAGGTGTATCTCACAGCTCAGCCCGCTGGTCGAACAGCTGGCTAATAGCAGTCTGGATGCCATAAGGGGGAGACACGTGCTTCGCACCCTGTTCAGCAAGAGGAAGAATCTCACTAGTGAGACAATAATGAGGTAATTCACTTCTCTAAATAGCAAAATCCCAAGGTTGAGCCATACAACAGATGGATGAGCCGTTTTGTTTCTGTGACAGGTTAGGCATCCTAATATGTTACATGAATTCAGATGAACTGCATCGTTTCCTGTCTATACCCCCTGTATCACCTGCTCTGTGGCAACAGCTTGCACAGTGTATTTCAGATGGCCATGTCAGTGGAAATGGCAGAGTAAGTATGATCTTCTTAAACTGTTCTACATGCTCTCTGCGGGTTTCCTCTGGGTTCACAGGTTTCATCCCACCTCCCAAAAACATGCCTGTGGATTGGCCACTATAAATGGGTATGAATGGGTGTGTGAATTTGTGTGTTTGCGCATATTCCCTGCAATGGATTGGTGTCCCATCCAGAATTAATTGTTGCTTCCCACCTATTCTTCCTGGAATAGACTCCAGATCCAGTGCGAAGCAGATACTTAAAAATAAAACTGAATTTTATGCATTTAGTTAACTTTCTCTAATGAAAAGAAAGACTGCTCTTTGTTAAATATGAAACAAAATAGTGATTTTCATCCCTGTCACATGATCTCTTTTTCTCAAGCTGCCCAGTCCTCCAGTCCAAAGTTTTTCCTAGAGCAATTGTGAAGCTGTAAAATGTTGAGTTAACTTGTCATTTAGTTGAGGGTGTGGTCTGCACACGCAAATTATTATTTACATTGCTAATATCTAAGATAAAGAAAAGTTATTTTAATTTTCTTACAAATTTTACACTTGTATTGAACTTAAAGCAAGAGAGATGTCCTTGCTCAATGGGTAATCTTTGTTAATATGCGAGTTAAACAGCAATGACTGTTATTTATTGTGTCTTGTCATATGTGACATGCAGTTTCTCTCATTTGCAGCTTTCCCATTGGCTGGCACTTGCTCTCAAACCCCTTAATGCCAGCTTGTTGTCTTCTCCGATGCTGGCCTCTCTCCATGGAGTTTTACCCCAACTTGGTGCATCATTCCTGCAATCGTTATCCTCAAATGATTTATTGGAACTCTTCTCTCAGCCTGATATACCTACTTTCCCACCTGCACAGGTAAACACACACAGTTTCCATTAGACTTGGTGCTAATTGATTTTATTTTGAACCACTTTTAATCCTGTTCTCATCTTTCCATTGCAGGCATTCCAAATTTTAAACAAAATATTTCAAGAAACAAATGTAAGTGTCATATGATCTATTTGTCTAAAGTGTGTCAGGCGCCATAAAGCCTTGTATTCATTTCCCTTTCCCGTTTAGGTCAGTGCCAACACATTATGCAGGCTAAAGCCATTATTTCGTGGTTTATCTCCTGCTTTCTTGAGAAACTTGATTGTACCTGACTCGATGGGAACAGCAGATTGTCAGTGTTGGAGCTCTCTGCTGAGCGACCTGCAGCCTGCTCATCTTGCAATGGTGCATAGCGCACTACAGCAGGTAACATCAGCACCGATATATACTTACACTGAGAAACCAAGACCTTATGAATTAAACACTTATACAAACACGTGGCAGCTCAATTCTCAATTTTAAAAAAGCATTTAGATTAGAAACATCCACTACATTCCACTATATTCCAACCATTATAACGCTTTAAAAAATACATACTGTAGATGTATTATGTAATTATAAATGATAAGATGCTTAGACAGCTTTTAAATGCTGCTGAACGTTCAATTTAATTTACAATGTAGTCATGGTGTAAATTTAATACAGTTAAAACCTTAAAAAAAGAAAGGAATTTAATTCTAATTGGAATTGTTTATGTTACTGCTAAGTCTGCTTAAAATTTTTTTTATTATTTATTTATTTATAGATTTTCAGTAATATGACAAGCTGGGGTTTTGTTTTGTCTTTTTGTCTTATTAACTACAAGATAGAGAAAAAAAGAGAGAAAGAGAGCGACTGTTTTCTGGACATATTCCACAACAATATATGTAACTAAAAATGAATAAAAAGCTCAACATGTAGTTCTTTAATTAATAACAACTCCAATTGGCAGCTTCATTCTTAATTATTTTCCTGTAACATTCCTGCTTTATTTCTGAATTAACAAAGCAGTATTCGGATGCTTTTTCTCAAAGTAATTCTTTCACCAAGGTCCTAAAATTATTTACATTACATACTTAATATTGTTATAAATAAATAGAGTATAGCTGTGACAATAAGTAAACCAGTGCAGTTCTGATGTTGCCTACTTCTGCATAAAAACATGGAACTGGCAACACAGCTGATTGATATTAATAGTACTTACTAGGCACATTTTATCCAATGGTCATGGCCAATTCATGTTTTAGTTTTCTGTAATTACTGTAAACAACAGGTCACCCCATGAGCTAACTAATATGTACTATTGATCTAAAGGTTCTGGAGCATTTGTCAACCAATAACACACTCTACCTGCACTGCCTTTTACCCTTCATTTCCTTGAAAAAACTGGCCACTGAGCTTGATGGACAAACGATCCTTCATCACATTCATCTGTACAGAAACATGTCCTGGTCACCTCAACAGGTAATATCCTATTTATTCAATGTGTCTCGATAGTAAACTATAATAGCAGATAATTATGCTAATAATGCCACAACCAGTGTCAGTTTTTGCTGGGTGGATCTGTCCACAGCTAATGACACACTCATTTGCCGCAACTCATTGGGTATGCTACAGATGAGCCTTTCAGTAAATTAATACAAAGTGCCTCTTACCTGCCATCAAGCAAATTGCACTCACTGTGTTAGAATGGCTTGCATAAAAGAACATGAATTAGTAATGCATTAAAGTGATTTTGTCTCAGCCAAAAGGAGTATCACATTCAATTTTGGTTGTCTTCCAACTTCTCAAGTTTTTCATTCAACAGGCTCAGTCGCTTTTCAGAATGATTCAGCAGACTGAAAACATCACCCGAGAGACAGTACTGTAAGTGACATCAGTCAGCCACATGCCTTTTAGTATTTTGATTCAGTTGCATTAGTAGGTCTTTGGACTTGGCTCATATGAAGTACATTTCAGCTAATCTGCCAAGACTTATTCATTTGTCGCTTTTGGATATTTTTTGGTTTACTACATGGCAACCCAAATTCTGAAAAAGTTGAGACAGCATGGAAAAATGCACAAAAACAAACAAAAAGAATTTTCATTAAAAAAATTCAGTTCACACATTACTAACACATTATTAACACATTATTTTGATGTTTTACTTTGTGAATTTAATTTATTTTTGAAAATATACACTCATTTCAAATCTGATGGCTGCAACACACTCCAAAAAAGTTGGGAGAGTCGACTCTTTACCACTGTGTAACATTACCTTTTCTTTTAATAACACGTTTGGTCGCTGAGTGAAGACACCAGTTGGTTAAGTTTAGCAAGCGGAATTTTCCCCCATTCATCCATTATGCATTTCTTCAGCTGCGCAACTATACGGGGCTTCATTGCCTTATTTTGCTCTTCATAATGCACCACACATTCTCAATCGGAGACAGGTCAGGACTGCATGCAGGCCATGCTAGAACCCACACTCTCAACCATGCGCTTGTAATCCGGGCAGAATGTGGCTTGGCGTTGTCCTGCTCTGGATGGCAGCATATGCCGCTCCAAAATGTGTACATATCTTTCTGCATTAATGGTGCCCTCACAGATGTGAAAGTTACCCATGCCATGGGCACTGACACACCCCCATACCATGACAGACGCTGGCTTTTTACCTGACGCTGATAACAGCTTGGATGGTCCTTTTCCTCTTCGGCCCGGAGAGCATGACAGCGATTTTGTTCAAAAACTATTTGAAATGTCGACTCATCGGACCACAAAACACGATTCCACTGTGCTACTGTCCATCTCAGATGAGACCGAGCCCAGAAGTTGGCTGTGCCTCTGGACAGTGTTGATGTATGGCTTCTGTTTTGCATAGTAAAGCCTTAACTTGCATCTGTGGATGCAGCAGCGAATGGTGTTGACTGATAAAGGTTTACCAAAGTATTCCTGAGCCCATGTCAGGATATCTATTACAGACTCATGACGGTTTTTAAGACAGAGACGTCAGAGGGATCGGAGATCACGTGCATACAGAAGTGGTTTTAGGCCTTGCCCTTTACGTACCGAGATTTGACTGGATTCCTTGAATCTTTTAATTATATTATGAACTATAGAAGTTGAAATGGACAAAATCCTACCGATTTCTCTTTGGGGAATGTTGTTCTCAAAGTGTTGAATTATTCATTGAAGCATCTGTTGGCAGATTGGCGAGCCTCGACCCATTCTTGCTCTTGAAGGACTCCTTTTTGGAGGCTGCTTATATACTATGATTAGACGATTGCTTCACCTGTTTCACATCACCTTCTTATTTCAACTGGTCACATTGCCATTAGTCCTAAAGTGCCCCTGTCCCAACTTTTTTTGGAACATGTTGCATGCATCAATTTCAAAATAAATGTTTATCTTTAAAAAACTATGAAGTTGATTAGATAAAACCAAAACCATTTAAACACAAGTCAAAGTACATTTACAAATCACTCCTCTTTGTTTTCATTGGCATTTTCCATACTGTCCCAACTTTTGGGAATTGGGGTTGTACTTTGTGGTTTGTTTCTTCTTGTTACAGACATTTAGGCCGCATTGCAAGTGGCATGAGCTGTAAAAGCCTACAGCTTTGGGCCAATGAATCAGACTTCTCTGAACTGGTACGGTTTATTACAGAGTTGCCCGGCGGATTGAGGCCAGCTCTGGTGAGAATGTGTGAGACAAGCTTCAATCCCGCTTCAATTCACATTAATTGTCATCTGCTGTTTTTCCAATTTCTATTCCAAGACAAAGTCTACTTCGCTGCCAAAGCAAATAGCATTTGATTCAAACTGACACTAATGAAGGCTCGCATTTTAGATAGCCAGTAAATAACAAATGATGTGAATATGACAATGCCCATTTTTGTATAATGAAACAATTCTTTAAGCTGCCAAATTTGCCAAATAGGCTAAGCATAATTAGTTTAATTAATGAGTAAATCAAACATTATTATACAAATCAAGACCTGGGTGAATCATATAGTATAGTATCTGCTTTAGAAAAGATGTCAACAAAATCAAATGAATTATATTTTAACAGAGGAAGTGTGTGGTAGAGGAACTTGGAAAAAGGCCAGACATGGATCTAGAGGACTTCGACCCATCTTTCACTGCAGGATTACCGTAAGATCTTTTTCACTTTTTCTTCATTTTCCATCAAGCCTCTGATGTCCTCTGCCTCACTGTCAGATGTTGTCTCGCAGCGTGAGGATGATTGAGCGCCTGTCCAACGCATCACTCTGGGCTGTCCTGAACCACGTTCGAAGAGACTTTATTGATTTCCTCGAGCTTCCACGCCACAAGCAGATGACCTTGGCTGAGAAAGCTACTGATGTGCTTGTGAGAGAAATAGCTTTTGGAAACTTCTGCATGGGTGGAGTAATTCAGACATTGTTTTGAAACTCGTTCCTGCAGTCATTTAGGTTATACAACATTCTTTCACGGGTTTGGTCTATAAAACATCAACATTTTCTCGGGGAAAGGTTCTTAAGAGGGGTATTATGGGTTCTTTACATAATTAAGGATTTATAGTTCCAAAAAATGATGGGTTCTATGTAGAAGGGTTCCCTCAAATGGACAACCAAAGAACCTTAAAAGTGTATAGCAGGCAAATGTAAATATATTTTTATCCATTAAGACACCTAAGGTAGGTAGCTCTATCCTTCATCTAGACCGTATTATTTCTGTAAATATAAAACAGAATCATTATATTTGGTGGCAGTTTAATTCAAATGTCAGTTCCATTTGAAATAGATATTGCCACAAGCAGTTTTGCGCTTCTTTGTAAGTTATCTCACGTCTTATAAGCAGTAGTTCATGACCATTGATTTTAGGGGGAAGGATGGCATTAATAACGACATAGCCTCAAATAAAATTAAGTTGAGAGGCTATCACACTTGATTTATGGGCTACTATCTTGTGAATTTTTAGAGTAACCCTGTAATAAGCAGTTGAGTGAACAAGATACAGTCTAGCAGCTTGTTTTGAGCAGTTTAGACTTAACTTTGTTAGATACAACAGATTTCTTTTCCTGTGTGCTAGACAAAAGCTAATATCATTAACCAGGTTTGTCAGGTTTCAGCAAAATGATGTACAAATATGATCCACTCCATAATAAGAATAAGAATACTTTATAGTCATTGTACTGCTGTGCAAAACAGTGAGATTATTATAATCCAGAAATGGTTCTGTATATCATAGACACACTGTCTGCACTTATTTAATTCATATTATTTACTATAAATCTGGCAACCCAATTCACTGTTCACTTTGACCACTAACTCAATTGTGCATTGAGCATACTTCCCCAGAATTATGCAACATCTAGAAAGGTGAGCAAATCAGTGGAACATCGCCTTATATCTGTCAAATACTTTATAACATTATAGCATGTATAGCATAAATATGGTTATTGGATTTGGAAAAGTATTGTGCAGGCCACAGCATTGAGGTGCTTTGCATCACTGAAAAATATATGCACCAAAATTTTTTATTACATTTTAACAAACATCAAAGAAAAGTTAAAAGTATAAATATATATATATATATATATATATATATATATATATATATATATATATATATATATATATATATATATATATATTGCTGGTTCTTGGACAAATTAAGCACAAGTGAACAAAGACATTGGTGATTGGTATATCTACAGTTTACTGAACCTACTTGTCAGCCAATCTGAAAGTCAGGATATGGCACCCAGGCTAGATATTTGTCCACTCTTGTTTATCTTTTTCATCTTTCCTGAAATATCTTTTCCAACATTTCTGTCAGATAATTGCTGAGGACAGAATCTCCGGGGTCTCCATGGACCTGCTGGGTCCTCTTCTCTTCTTCCTGGACAGGGACTTGTTGTCTCAGGTGGACAGAGAGGCTCTGAAGCTGCGCCTCGAGGACCTGAAACAGTATTGCATGCCCTCTGATACCTTCAGAGAAATGGCTTCTCTGCTTACAGAGAGAAGTATTCTAGGGTAGGTCCTTATGCCCTTATGTTAAATATGGAACACCATGAGGTAGACTAGAGGAAGACACCCCCAGGGTAAGACATCTTCCCAACTTTATTTCTTTTCCTGTCTAAATGACAGCTCCAGACCTAAGCTCACCAAATTTCACCCAAACAATATCAAAAACAAAAATGTTCATAGTAATTTGACTGGCTAACTTGCTTTAATGTTATTATCTAGCAAATGTTACTATTGCAAGCTAGCTCTAATTACCTAAATACGTAAATTAAAAAAAAAAATAGAACAAGGAAAGGCTTATGTAATTCACTTGAACCCATCAATAACTTTTAATAAAGGTGTATTTGTGTAATTTCTTGTGTAACCAACTCAACTTAAAAAAAAAAAAAAGCATAAATAATGTATACAATCTGTTGACAGCTTGGGAAAAAATATTGGGCCTCTATTGACCTATATACTGTATACATGATCTCTATTCAAATATGTTTTAACTTTACTGTAAATAATCATTCTTCTTAAGAAGGGGACCGACTTTCCCTTTAACTCCCTTGGCATTGATAGGATTTGAACGCTAATGCAGAATGTTTCTATATAAGTAGAGACTACTGAATAAATGAATAGGTGAGTTAATTTGGATCTGATTTATAGAGAGCCAAAGTCATGGACAGTAGGAGATGTTGAGCATGTAGACCGACTAGTGTTCACCCTGTCACCTCAACTGATACGCTCTCTGCCACTGGTAAGAAGGATAATGAAAAAAAACAAAACAAGTCAAAGGCCTTTATTAATCCATCCATCTATATTTGTGCTGGGATATGTCATTGTGTTGAAGGCCGTGTTTCTATTAGGATGACTTAGGTAAAGACACGGTTGAGCAAGTCCTGCAAAGTCAGTGGCACTGGAAAGAGACCGAGCTTGGTAAAGTGTGCGCGGACCCGAAAGGATTAAAAGACAAGATTTACAGCTTAATTCACAAAATAAACAGAGGGCAGAGATGGAGCAGAAGAGGTGAGACATGTTTACTACCTCAGTATACTGCATCTATCATGAGTTAAAGTAATTAATCAGATGTGATTGACATGATCTTATGTACAAGTGCATTAACTTTTTTCAGAGCCAATCCCGACTTGTGCGGATATCAAAGGGACTTTTCCTTCAGCATGGCGCTGGTATCAACTTAATCGAATGAAGAGAAGAGAATTGAAGGAGTGTGTTGAGTTCCTGGGTCAGGATGGTTCTCTTGATGCTGAGCAACGCTGGGCACTGTGGACAGAACTCCGACCGGTTAGTGCGCCAGTAATTGGCGAAATCCAAAATTAAAGAATGGTTTGACCAAAATTAAAAGATCAAACCAATTTTCCCTTTACCTGAAATGTCCTCGATTAGCCAGGACATGTCTGCTGGCTATAATTTCCTTCTTTCATTTTTTAACAAGGCTAATGTTGCTAACAATTAAGGGAAGCTTTTAGATACCGTATGAAAAAATTAACCCCAATAAGTACACTATTTTTCATTTGTGATCAACAGGGACAAGGCTAAAACGTCAGATTTATTTATTTTTATTTTTTATTTTTGCAGATTTATAAGCCAGTAAGGGCACTCAGACCAGCACAAGTACTGGAGCTGGGCTGCATCATCACTGAGATGAGCGAGAGAGAGCTGCAGGCTGTGAACTTGTCTGACTTAGGTGTGGTGGCTCATCTTGGAAGCTTTAAAGCATGGAACCCAAGAAAAGTGAGTTGTTTTTTTTTTTTTTTTACACAGCTCTGCTTTTTATTTAGTAAAGGAATGAGTTATCAGAACCTGTGAGGAGAAGTCTTCAAATTAGGAATGCAGATATTTTAAGATCAAAACTGTGGCACTATGGTTTCTTCAATTACCAAGTACATTAAGCATGTCTACTTTGTATACAGTTACTGTTGCTATGCATAACTGGCAATCAGTATACAATACATGGCCAAAAGTATGCGGACTCCTGACAAATCAAACCCATATTTGCTTGTTGAACATACCATTACAGATTTAGCCCCCTGTTTGCTGTTATAAAATCCTTCAATCTTTTCACTAGATTTAGTAGTGTAGTGGGGATTTGTGCTCATTCAGCCACAAGAGCATTAGTGAGGTCAGGCACTGTTGTCGGGTGAGGAGGTCTGGAGTGCAGTCAGAGTTCCAGATCATCCCAAAGATGTCCAGTAGGGTTAAGGTCAGGGCTCTGTGTGGGCCACTCGAGTTCTTCCATTCCAACCTTGGCAAACCATGTCTTCATGGAGCTCGCTTTCTATACAGGGACATTGTCATGCTGGAACTGGTTTGGGTCTCTTAGTTCCAGTGAAGGAAACTCTTAATGCTACAGCATACAAAGACATTCTAGACAATTGTGTACTTTCAATTTTGTGGCTACAGTTTGGGGAAGAACCACATATGGGTGTGATGGTCAGATGTCCACATACTTTTGGCAATATAGAGCATTTATAAACAGTATATTTTGCCAAGCCATAACCTGAGCCTATCTAAGGGCCTGAGGCATTAATATACCTTGAATGGGACACCAGTCCATTGCAGGGCACCATTCATCCTTCATTTGACAAAACCCCATTAAATCAGCCACTCGTATTTTATCCAGAGGAGAGCAGCTCTGCAGGGATTCCTGCGCCGCCGCAAAGAGAAGCCTGAAGACCTTGGAGCGGTCGAGTTGGTTTCTCTTGGCAATCTACTATGTGGCTTCACTCCTGCAGAAATTTCCCGTCTAGACCCATTTAGCCTGAGGTTAGAGGAAGAATTGGTTTCCAAATTCTTGACAACGATCATGCTGTGCATCTGCAAATTGATCACAAATTTATACAATGTTTGTCAGCATGGCTGCGATGTTCCTGAGGGAGACATTCCTGCCATGCTTTGAGCAGCAGACTGAGGCTCTGACCGCTCGACTCTCCAGCCCTCTGGCCTTCGGTCCTGTCAGCGGTTGGAGCGCTGACATTTTCACTGAGATTGGGGTTCTGGCAGGTAAAGGATTCTGGGTCAAAAGTATGATGCAACACCATTAAATTCTGTCTAATTAGTGGGAGAAAAAAAGCCTTTGTTCAGTTAATATTTTTCAAAAATCCAGCCTATTTTTACTTCCAACAATTAATCACTCACAGATTAAGTTTATTTTTGTATTCTGCAATCCAGCTAGGCTAAGCATTAATGTTATATTAGCCAAAATATCACACTAGGATCTATGAAACAAAGTAGTGCTAGCTCATAGCCAGATAAGGTTAGCCAGCTTCACTCTGTAACCTTACTTACCATAGCATCACTCTGTAACATTAGCAGTTATATTTATTTTTCCTTAAATGCCTGTATGTTGAACTGTAAATTAACTTTAAAGAGTCACTTCAAATGAAAATATGGTTGTGGACTCACTCCTCTGGCGCCATCACATCCAGCTAAACTTGAGGTAAATGCTTTATAATCTAAATATCTTTAGAATTATGGCTAGATAAAACAAAAATAGCCTCCATTTTAGCCAAAGACACCAGGACAAGACATCAAGTAGAAATTTTTACCAATATGAAGGTAGTTCCTTCTCAATTACACTTACACCAAACATTAGCATGCTATTAGGTATCAAAACAGGTAGCTTAGTTAAAACTCACATCATAGTCTGGAAATGACTGAAGGTGCTTGTTTTTGCTTGAAGCAAACTTTATAATGATGACCTTTCTTTTTCTTCAGCTGGACTGGATGACATGGTGTTGTCCTCCCTTGTGAAGGAACAAATAGAAGGGCTAACTCCATTAGCAATATCCCTGATACCTCCAAAAAAGATGGCTGTAAGAATTTCACACACACTATCAGTGTCATGTTCCCTGAGCCAGTATTACACTGTGTGACATTTGCATTGGAACTAAGTTTCATACAGTTGCTGTGATCGTTACAGGTTGTGTTCAGTGCAAGTCAGCTGTCATGGCTGACCTCTGAACAGGCATGGGCCGTGACAGATGAGCAGTGGCAAAAGCTGGACAGTGAGCAGAAAGAAGCATTAAGCATGGCACTGTATGAAGGGGATGTGATGCTTGTACACAGAGGTCAGTCAAGACAAAGAATAAAAGGCATTAATACAAAAGGAGACACGATGTCGCATGGCCTTACGGGAAAATAATCAACCATCCGGAAGTTGATTATTTACCAATAACCCACATGCTGAAGTGTTTTATTCCTCTTATACCACAGCCATTTGCCGACAATAACATTTACAAATAATGTTATTTATTACAGAACAACGCATCATGATTTATTTGTTTATAGTTACCTTTAATTTTGTAGAATATCTGTGAAACAAGTTCTTGTTATCGCTTATGTTATAGCAATAATGAACAGTTGTTCCTTCGCCAGCCTCTCTCTTTTTTTCTCTCTCTTAAAGTGAATAAGACAAAAATACAGCTCGTTATGTTGCAGAGAAACCTCAAACCCCTCTGAAAGACTTTCCTGTGTCAGAAAACTTCACGTTAGAGCTTTATTCCTGAATGTTACACAGCACTGGCATTGGAGACACCTTCCAAAAACGCTAAATAAACCTCTCCTTACAGAAAACCTCACCATATCAGCAATGACACATTTTAAATTCTGTTTTTGTGGGATGTCCACTGTACAAGTCCCTAAGATTATGCTGTAACTACTGAAACAATATTAAAACAAGTGTGTTTGACTTGCAGCTGGCAAGAATAAAGTATTACACTGTGCTGTGGTATAACTGCATATAATGCAGAGTTAGCATGTTTTGGGTGATGTGTTCTGTTGATTGTTTAGCTGATGGATGTATCATTCCACCTGCCAAATTATCCTTTAACCGCAGTCACACAACTGTCTGTGGTATTGCTTGTCATCGTAACACAGTGTGCTTGTCTCCGCAGGCAGGAACCAGGCTCCCTCAGTGTGGTTTGCTGGCAACCTCACAGCATGCACATTCTTGTTACTCTGTACTCTGTTGTATTTATTATAAACACCTATGGGAGTGTTACTCTTTCATATTTATTTGCTGTACTTTATTAAATTCTTAAAGAAAAGGACTTTGATATTGTTCTGATCTTTCATTACTTCTTTCTTTTTCTTTCCACATTCCCAACACTAGTTGAACCTGTAAGGACACACACACACACACACACACACACACACACACACCAACTATACCACTGTGTAATTTAACTTTCAGAGGAAATATGACAGTTTGAGTTTATAATTCAATTCAATTCAATTTTATTTGTATAGCGCTTTTCACAATGGACATTGTCTCGAAGCAGCTTTACAGAAACACAGGATACAGGTTTTAAAAGTGTGAATTTATCCCTATTGAGCAAGCCGGTGGTGACGGTGGCAAGGAAACACTCCCTAACACGATATAAGGAAGAAACCTTGAGAGGAACCAGACTCAAAAGGGAAACCCATCCTCATCTGGGCAACAATGGATAGTGTGAAAATAAGGGGAAGATAATTATAGTTTTAATATGAAGTCTGTTTTATTGAACTGATCCACTGTTCACTAAAGGAGACTTGAGTGCAAAACTATGTGGTAATTGCAGTCATAAAACCATAGCTGAAACTGTAATCCCAGTGACCACAGCGAAATTGCCCATGTAAAATTAAGGTCCAAACCCATTCCCATGCTACATCATGTGGCACCATCCTCAGCAATCTCAGCAATCTCCAAGCCGCACCATTTGGAGCCATCCTCAGTAGCAGAATGTAGCTTCCAGTTGATGAATACTCCAACCAGAATTAGGGCATCAGGATGGATCAGGCAGGTCCGGAGAGCAGAAAGGGTCAGTATTACTGGCATCTCGGAAGTATCATGTGTAACTTGAGAGAGAGGGAGAAGGGGGGGAAAGAGAGGGGAAGATTTTTAGGTATGCTTACTGTACCGTAATGGATAAGACGGTGTACTCTGCATAAGAAAAAGTCTATTCGTGGAAAGCTTGAGTAAACAAATATGTTTTCAACAATAATACTTACCTCAGGAACACCAGTCCTGTGGCAGGTAAGCAGAGAACATGGCGGAAGAACATGAGAAACTCTTCACAGTAAGTAATGCGAGCTCTGGATAGAACCGGGGACCTTGCAGCTGAGACGGCAAAAATATCACAATATGCACCACCATGCCACATCCCTGAAAAAGATGTGAGTGGAAATTTTTAGAAAAAATGTGCTATTATTATTATTATTATTATTATTATTATTATTATTATTATTATTATTATCAGGCTCATCTGAACCTGTGAGAGACAGTACTTACTGGACATTTTATTATACACACCTACCTTGTTGGTCCACCTTGTAATTGACTATGGTTTGCCTTTTCCATGCATAATGTGTGTTCATTGTCCTCTAGTCCTTCACCAGTGTCAACTGTACTGTAATTTACCAAGCAGTATGACTAGTTTAAAAATCAGCAACACTAGTGTGACAGATAGTCAAAAAGAGTCCACTAAAATGTGAATGCCCTATCTGTGTTACTGCTTTCCTGAGAATTGTCCACTACACAGATAATGTCTGGTCAGCATTGGTCCTCTGATGGTTTCGTTATAGTTATGGCTTAGGGAGAAAGGTGCTGATGACTTGCAGTCTATTGCAATGCACAGGCAATAATAGTATGCTGACATGTACACATCCATCACGCCTATCCTACACAGGGTCACGGGGGAGCCTGGAACCTATCCCAGGGAACTCGGGGAACAAGGCAGAGGACACTCAGGACAGGGTGCCAACTCATTGCAGGGCACAATCACATATGCATTCACACACCACAGACAATGTGGAAATGTCAATCAGCCTACAACACATGTCTTTGGACTGGGGGAGGAGTACCTGGAGGAAAAGCACAGGGAGAACATGCAAACGCCACACCCACAGGGCAGGATTTGAACCTGGAGCTTCAAGGCAAGCTTGCTAACCACAAATGACAAAAATGAACTCATTGTAGAGAAGCAATCTGGTTATCAAAACGGCATCTCCTCTAAGCAGAAGTAAAGACTGTGAAACTTGGTCTCAATGAGACAGGCCATTTACTTCTAACAAACTGGAATAAAGTTGGTTTGACGTTGGATGTACGATATTTCGCAGAAATGACGGGACCGTCTCTAAAGTTACATACGACATTGTTAAACACGATTCTAACCAATAGCATTTGAAGGTAATGATGTACAGTCACACATCCAACTGGAAAGTGTTCATCTAGGTATCAGGTATGATGCACACCTATTAGATTTTTGATATTTATTAAAATAAGCTAAATCACATGTAAATTAGATATGAATTTCACTACCGAATGGGCTCGTACACAAAATATACCATAATTTAAAGCTCAATAGCATTTGAAGGGAATTATGTACAGTCACACAACCAACTTTAAAATTGTTCATCTATCTATCTATCTATCTATCTATCTATATATACGCTAAAAATCTAAGAGGTGTGCATTATAGCTGACACCTAGATGAACGCTTTACAGTTGGTTATATGACTGTAAGTCAATCCCTTCAAATGCTATTGAAGTTAGAGACGTGTTTAACAATGTCGTATGTAACTTTAGAGACGGTCCCTTTAATTTCCGCGTATCCGCGAATATCGAACGTCCAACGTCAAACCAACTTTGTTCCAGTTTCTAACAAAACTCCAGTTGAGGATAACTCCCAAACGACTCATTACTCCCTAAACAGTGTATGTTTTCTATATCATATGTAGTGCACTATATGTGTAAATCCCTTAGCATTCAACCAAACAACAGCGCTCAAAGCAATTATCCTTTTCTCCTTAGCTGATTGATTCAGGTGAATTTAGTTTGTCTGCCTCTAGTGCAAGCAAAGCAGTTTGTTCTGGCTTTGTGGATGTAGGTCACCTTCGCCTCTTGAGCAGTGCTGGGTAAGTTACTCAAAAAAAAAAAAAAAAAAAAGGAATCCATTACAGATTACTACATTAATATTGCAATTTGATTATATTACTGATTACTGCATGTGAAAAGTAATCAGATTATTAATTACTTTACTTTCAAAACCTATCAACACTACAAAAAAAGTTGGATTGATCATAAAATTGCCTCGGGTGTTGTCACTGTTTGCAGGACTCCCAGACAGATAAAATATAAAACTTTTCTAACTAGGCTAGTTTGGTGTCACTAGCCAAGAGGAGGGACAACTAAACTATCACTGTATGGGTTTAGCTGCTACAGAGCCATGCAAAGTACATTATCTTTCCTTATGCTCTGCTCATATCATGTTCACGTAAACTGGAACTCATATAGACATTTACACACCTTGTTTTCCTGCTCAGCATCAGAGGATGTTACTGTTTCAGTTTCTCCTTCTAAAAAAATGAAGGAAAGAAAAACATCTCTTTTTCCCCCCTGTCTAATCACCTGATGATATGAATGCAATTTTTAAATGACGATTGCTTACCACCTAAACATTTTGTTTTGCTTCATTTGATCTTTAATGATTTGTAGTTTATAGTCAGAAACTAAACATTAACATACATCCAGTAGATGGCGCTAAAACACAGTAGCAGCTTTTCTTCTTCAATACCATTAGGCTGCATGCTTCAGGTTTTTTTTTCCCCTGCGCGTGCTCGTGTGACGTATTTCCTGAGGAGCGGCGCGTGGACCGCCTCTTCATCCAGCTCTAGTGGAGGATTCTCATATTTTGTGTGTTTTTTTTTGTTTTGTTTGCTTGTTTGTTTATTTTGGCCGTTTATGTCCTCCTTGGCGGTTCGTTGAACATGTACGGACGGCAATGTTATTGTTTAGTTCAAGAGGCGAGCGCGTGAAAGCGAGCCGTTGCTCCTCAGCTGCGTCGCGTAACGGAAAATGGAGCCAAAGAAAGCTAGCTTAGTAGCTATGGCAAAGTTTGTGTGTGGTACAGTAGATAGGTGTGTGGGGAGAGCTGGGAAGTAACGTGCGTACGGACGAACCTGTCAGAAGATTTGGACAGCCAGGACAAGTGCTTTGTGGTCTGTTTACATTTAGTCCAAGACGAGGCGTTTAAAAAGAAACACACACACACACACACACACACACACACACACACACACACACACACAGCTGTAACGTTTTTAACGGGCGCGTTTAGTGCTTCTGACTGACGGAGCTTCACATCTGAAACATGACGCCGTGACCAGAGAGAGACAGTCTCGCTTGGGTAGCTTGTGTTAAGCTCTCGCTTTTGCGTGGCTCACTCGTTTTGGTTTTGCAAGCTGCTCCGACTGTTTTGATCCCGGAAATCCTGAAAGAAGTCTAATTTAGCAGTCTAATTTAGATTTAAAGGCAGCGAGTTGCTTCATTTGGACTTGCGTAACTTGCAGGAACGCTACCTTTTTTTTTTTAATCAGTGGATCCAAATAGTGGGAAATAATAATAACACGCTTTGTGTATTCAACACATCAGGATCCGAATGACCAAATGTTGTGTAAGGTAAGATTTTATCCTCTGATTTTCTGAAAAGTAGTGACTTCCCTTTTGTTGTTGACAATTCACACAGTGTGTTATAAGCTAGTACATTTGAATTAAAACACTGGTTGTCAAAGCTAGTCAAATAAATCACACTCGCCATACTCAGGACGAATTTATTTCATGAGTATTACTTTAAAAAAAGTCTAGTGCTGTTAATATTTTTGTCTGGGGTATTTTATTTAGGGCTGTAAAGACAATGTATTCTCTGCAAGGGAGTCTAATAGATTAATAACTGTAGAAACTATTAAAAACGAACAAACAAAAACAGAAGGAAAAAGAAACACTGCTTTGGTAAGATGGTAGATTAAAAGCCGTGAGGTGAGGAAAGTTGTCCTGTTTAAAGCCTGTATAGTTCAGAGGTTTGGGAACCTCATGAAAAATGAAGAATTTTATCAAACAAACAAAACATGCAAAATCAGTCGTGACCTGAAAGTAGTTTTTATCCTGTATGTTGATTTTAAAAGAATTATCACATACAAATGAAATATATGCTCATTTAGTTTGAGTGGTTTGCTAATAATTATTTTAAACTGTTGCACCCAGTTTTACTTCTGATCCTGGAATAAAATAAACCAAAACAAGCGATATAATATTCATACTTCCTGTAGATTTGGCATCTCCTTTTATCTTCAGATTATATATATGTGTATATATATATAATTTGATAAATATAAATATCTTTTTTTTTTTTTTTTTCCTTTTTTCTTCTTCGTCCACCCCCATGACATGTCCCAAATAAGACTGGATTGTATTTTTCACCTCCAGATCAGCTTAAGTGACTCTGATATAAGCTCTTGCCTTCTGTCTCGCCTCAAGCTTCCCCGATAGTAAGGATTTGGACGTGCATGTCACTGCTTCTTACTAAATCGTGACTCACTGGGAGTAGGAGTTTTAGTTGGAAAAAGGATTCAGTTGCTGCTTGTTTTTCAGCAGTCCCGGAGCCCAGGCTTGTGTAAATGTGCTCTTTGGTACTCATTTTGTAACTACGTCAAGCCTCTTTGAAAGTGTACACAGGCGTGTTTTTGCTCTAGACGATCTCGAGTGATGTCACACGGACGGGGTGTACTTTGAAATCGGTGTCAGCGTTCACTTTAAAAGTCCGTCTCTGAAGGGCAGCCTGTCTGTCTGACGCTGTGTCGGGTTCGTGTGGAAGTGAGTCATTTTAATTTTTTTTCAAGATGTTACCTGCTTGCTTACTTTTGCACAAAGCAGTTTAGTAATATAATAATCTTGCTGGTTACAGTTATTGCCGAACTTGTTAGTATGGCTTGCACTATTATAGTATTACATAATTATTACTGCTGCTGCTTTGTTTTGGGAAGCATTTTATCAACCAAAAAAAAAAAGAGTTAGCACAATATTCTTTCACTTAGGGTATTGTCGTCCGGTCTGGGATTGCCTTCTCTGAAGAACTTTATCCGACTTTCAGCTCAGGAAGTGTAGAGAGCCTCCTCTCAAGTGGATCAGGGACTCGGAGATATTTTGACGTGTCTGCGATAACAAGATTGCGAGTGTTGTCAGTAAAGTTTATAGCTTGATTATGTTGTTTAATATTTGGCTGTATGAATTCTCAGTACTGATTTGCTCAGAATGTGGTGTTTAATTTTTATTATACTACAGCACGATTTCTTGAATCTGATTGGTCAGGAGGTGTGCATTATTTAAGTCGAACAGCACGGCTTGGAAAATAGTTACGACTGTAAAACAAACCACCGGTTCATATTAACACAGTTGTTCTAATAGGTTGTTGTTTCTGTAGTAACAGCTCGTAAGTAGGGGTTTGTATGGTGGACGCTCTGCATAATCTAAGACTAATTATGAACGGATTTTAAAAACGTGGTGTTTAACAAAGTATAACGTATAATCTTTGATGCCGTGGCATTTCTGTTAGGAGACATTTATTTAACATTTATGGTAGGAGTTGTGTTTTTTGAGAGGAAGGAAAAAAAACAGCAAGGTTGGTGAGGGAATGAGGAAATGTTTATTGTTTATCAGAGCTAAAACTTGGGTGAGGACAGTGACTAACTCGTCTCTTGGATGTTCTACAACATTATTTCTAATTGGGCTGTGCCATATCATATTGTCTATGATGTACAGTTCCTCCCCGTGATAAGAAATTGTCATCCCGCAATATTGACAGTATAGTTGATGTGTTTGTGCCACAACGTGGGCATCTCGCACGTACAATGAGAACAAACATGGTGTAAGGTGGAGGTTACTTTAAGAATCCTGCAGCTATTGGTGTTTGCATTTTCACCGGAATTTGAATTTTTCAGCCTGCTTAATTGGTTAAAATAAAATAGTTTAGTATTTGATGATGGTCAGGATAAGGTTTTACTTTTTTGGATCAATATTTGTTTGCACGGCCCTTAAGACTGTATGCTGATGGGACTTGTGTCCAAAAAGATGGTATTGAATGTTT
The DNA here is from genome assembly GCF_001660625.3 of Ictalurus punctatus. Classification (NCBI taxonomy): domain Eukaryota; kingdom Metazoa; phylum Chordata; class Actinopteri; order Siluriformes; family Ictaluridae; genus Ictalurus; species Ictalurus punctatus. Next base: position 21,609,581 of record NC_030425.2, read on the forward strand.
TAGTATTTATATCATTACCGCACAAAATACTGCGTAATGTTGTGATCTAGTTTTAAATCTGTATCGCCCAGCCCTAATATCTAAGTATAGGTTAAGATGCATGCCGTTTCGTTCATCAGTAAATTAAACGTTGTAATCGTTGGCAAATCATTGTGGTATATGTGTAGTAACACGATCCAGATCTTGCTGTTATGTGGCTGTTATGTAGCGTTCGTTATTTTCGTAGAAAAGCGCATTCTGTCGTGCTTTTCCCTAGGGCGAACGTACCCTGTTCAAGTTTTTCCTGTTGTGTGAGCTCCTTACTGCGTTCTTTTCCGTTGGTGGAAATCGTTGATGCTCGTGTGGTCATGGCTCGCACCATGTGAGAGGTATTATGAGCAGAGCTGAGCTGCTCAGAAACAGTTTACGACCTTCCGAAGATCTTATTTTATTTATATATTTATTTTTTAAAACATCTCTCAAATTTGGACACTGTTTGCTTGTATTCGTGTGGTTGAACGAGCCAATTTGTCGATCTACCTGAAGTTGACCAATCAGGAGGTGAGGAAAACCACCGAAGAAGAAAGGCGAAGATGAGACATTAAACGCCATTATGCCAAACAGGAAAACTTATCTACTACAGCCTCGTTGTGTTTATACTCGCGCTCTTGCAAACGATTCCAACTCAAACTTTCCATCTTGTAGATTTATCAATTTATAGTGTTTCCCAATTGTATTGTTTTTAAATAAAGATTGAAACAGTCGGAAGATTAGTGGTGGTGATGTTGAAGTCACACGCCAGTGATGTAGTTCGTTTGTAGACTAATTTTAGCTTTTTATTTCTGGCGATTTGTATTTAGGCTTCAAAATTCTAAAAAGTTGTGTTCATTTGTGAAGATTATGTTCATGTAAAACATGTAAGAATCAAACTTTTGTTGGTCACAGAGCTTATTTTCTGCAATAATCTAAAAGCCAATGGAAAAATCCTGTTTGATTTTTGTCAAGGGAACCCGGGTGATACTAACTTCCAGGATAGACAACAAAAATCCTTCATCTTTGCAGCACGTTATTGAAAAATGGCGTGAAAATTCAGTTGATCGCGTCGGTATTCGCAAGGTTGTCAAATCTTGTCGTGTACCGTTGCAGCTGTACGATTTTCAAATAAACTGACTCGTATCGTATGCTGGGGCTCACGACCTCACGCTGTGTAAACCTGCCCTTATGTAACAGTAGCTCCAAGAGTGGTGTCTGCTGTAAGACAAATTTAGGGTTATATCAACATGCAAATGAATGTTATGCATTATTGTTTTTGTATTTGCTTAATCATTCATTCGTCTTAAGTAGCAGCACTGTCTTGGTCAGGGTTGTGGTGGAACCTGAGTCTGTCCTGGAAACATTAGACACGCTTTAGGAACGCACCCTGCATGGAACGACTTCTCATAGCTGCCGTAACCAAGTTTCGTGTTTCAGTAGCAGGAAGTTATGTTTCGCAACGCTTAAGCGGAACTATGCAGTCCACGTTTTATCATTCACAGTATTATTTTAGAGAATATGAATAGTACTTCGTTCTTCTAAATTGTTTCTGGAAGAAATGCCTTGCTTCCATTATTTTAGTCATTTCCAATCCTAGTCCCTGACGAACAACAGCTGTCAATCTGGGAGGTTCAGGGATAACATGTGCCTCTGTCATAGTGGTCTTTTAGATTTGCATCATCCTCTGACGCAGCAAGACACACATTTGGTTTGCTAACATTGATATGCCTTAGCTAGCAAACAATGATCTTTCCATTTTTTTTTTTTGCATTATACAACTTGTTTCTGCTTGTTTTCGAATGATAAATTGTTTTAATGGCACACACAATGTGTAAAGAAAATGCAGAGAAGCAGCCTTCAGTTACAGTATCTCACAAAAGTGAGTACACCCCTCACATTTTTGTAAATATTTGATTATATCTTTTTATGTGACAACACTGAAGAAATGACACTTAGCTACAATGTAAAGTACCACAGGACATGGTTCCAGTAATCCATGTCCTTAGTCTGCTTGTCTTCAGCAAACTATTTGCGGGCTTTATTGTGCATCATCTTTATAAGTGGTCTTTCTGGAATGACTGCCATGTAGACCAATTTGATGCAGTGTGCGGTATATAGTCTGAGCATTGACGGGCTGACCCCCCACCCCTTCAACCTCTGCAGCAATGCTGGCAGCACTCATACGTCTATTTCCCAAACACAACCTCTGGATCAATTTGGACACCAACCATGTCCTGTGGTCCAATGAGACCAAGATAAACTTCTTTGGTTCAGATGGTGTCAAGTGTGTGTGGTGGCAACCAGGTTAGGAGTACAAAGACAAGTGTGTCTTGCCTACAGTCAAGCATGGTGGTGGGAGTGTCATAGTCTGGGGCTGCATGAGTGCTGCTGGCACTGGGGAGCTACAGTTCATTGAGGGAACCATGAATGCCAACATGTACTGTGACATACTGTAGCAGAGTATGATCCCCCTCCCTTCAGAGACTGGGCCACAGGGCAGTATTCCTGCATGATAACGACCACTGCCTTGCTAAAGAAGCTGAGGGTGAAGGTGATGGACTGCTCAAGCATGTCTCCAGACCTAAACCCTATTGTGCATCTGTGGGGAATCCTCAAACGGAAGGTGGCGCAACACAAGGTCTCTAACATCCACCAGCTCAGTGATGTAGTCATGGAGGAGTGGAAGAGGACTCCAGTGGCAACCTGTGCAGCTCTGGTGAACTCCATGCCCAAGAGGGTTAAGGCAGTGCTGGAAAATAATGGTAGCCACACAAAATATTGACACTTGGGGCCCAATTTGGACATTTTCACTTAGGGGTGTGCTCTCTTTTGTTGCTAGCGGTTTAGACATTAATGGCTGTGTGTTGAGTTATTTTGAGGGGACAGCAAATTTACACTGTTACACAAGCTGTACACTCACTACTTTACATTGTAGCAAAGTGTCATTTCTTCAGTGTTGTCACATGAAAAGATATAATCAAATATTCACAAAAAATATGAGGGATGTACTCACTTTTGTGAGATACTGTATGTGACCTTATAGAACCGGTAGTCTATTAGTCATTGTTTGTGGTACTTTTCTCCATTCTGCAACAAGTGATTTCTGTGGTACCGGAGAGCGTGTGATGCCTGGACAAGCTGCTTTGCTCAATTACATCTTTTTTTGATGATCATTTTTGACAGAAAGGCAGGAGCTGATAAAATTCTGTCCAAATTCTTCTCTGTATAACAAACGAAAGATTGGCTTCCATATGGTAAGATCAGTTGTACACATCTCTGTTGAGCAAATGAAACTCATCCTACTGGTCCAGCTGGCTAGCCGAGTCATCACCTGGAAGCCAACAATCACAGCAGGATGCTTACTTCATGCATGCCAGGTGTATCCTTGCAACTTGCACCTTGCTGCCAATTCTCAGAGAAATGCTATGATGTCTGGCCCTGGGTTCTGAAGCACCACTGCCAATATGAATGCTTCTTTATTTAATAAAGTTTATGCTAACCTGTAACAGTCTGTTTTAGGGATGCACCGAAATGAAAATTCTTGGCCGAATACCGAACACGTTGTTTCGCGTTTTTTCCATTTATTTTGCCATTTTTTTCACCATTGCATAAATTAAATAGTCAAAATGTGCTTTTTACTATTTTGTCTTGCTTTTCAAAGAAAAAAAATCAATTACAAAAACTACAATTTCAAACTATTTAACACTGAACATTTTCTTTTCATTCCAGCAGGCATCGGCTACCAACAAGGCACAATATAACTTTAAATAAATAAATATATAAATGAGTTAAAAAAAAATATTTTGATGTGGTCATCTTTGAGCCCCCCTTGAATAGTTCTGTTTGGTTCTATCCGGCTGATTATAATCGGAATATATACCGCTTGCGTCCCTGTACACCTCACGGACTATTATTGTAGATATGGTATAGTTAGATACGTTGTTAATGTTATGTCCCTTGATGGATTTAGTTAGTTTAAACTAAAGGTTAGTTCATTTAGTCCCCGCCTTTTTTTTCAGCTCCCAGGCCATAGTACTAGTTCATGTTTCTTATTTTGTGTTTTGACCCTGTTTTCTGTGACCGCGAATTTGATTCCTGCTTTGCCCCGTTTATGCCTGTTTGCCGATCGCCCGACCCTTTGCCTGTCTTGACAAAGTTTTTTCGATTACGATTTGGATTTGTCTGCCTGCCCTTAAATAAATACGTCTTTACCTGCACCTGCTTCCGTACTCTACTCCCTTACGTCTCGCGAAGTGACAGAATACTCTGGAACAGAAACAAATCAAACGCACGTGTCCACAATAAACAATGTCACGGTTGTCAACATCCGAATAGCATGCGCTCGCTGAGCACTTGTGCACGTAGATCTGGCATGCGTGCGCCCCCCTCATCTCTCCGAGCGCGCTGCCGGAAGTGGAGGTCGTGACATTTGCGCGTCTCACTCTGGTTGCTAGTCTACTTGGTCGCGTCATCAAACACGTCATTGTCCGGTCAAATTTATTCGGCCTTTTGACTTATTCGACCAAACACCGAAAGTGTTTTTTTTTTTTTGCTATTTTTGGCCGAATAATTTCGGTTGCCGAATATTCGGTGCATCCCTAGTCTGTTTACTGAGGTCTTACGTTTCAAGCTTTCTGATGATGTCTAGGGGAATTCTAACTTTTTCATAAATTGGTTCTGAGCTATCTAGTATAAAGTTTACATTCAAAGTCAAATACTTCAGGAAGTAAAAACTTCAACCATGTTTGTGGTGTGTGTGTGTGTGTGTGTGTTTGTGAGATCCTTTGCTCAGATTATACCGGCTGTCGCAAAAGTCTCCATACATGGAAGATATTTTGTTGAAAAGCATCCTAAGTGTTCATATAATAATATATGTATGAATACTTTTGGAAGACGTTTTGCTAAAAAGGGTCCTATGTATGGAGACTTTTATATTGTATATAATTAATATATTTTTTTCAGATAGCCTTTAAGAAAGCCTTTGACAAATGATGAATGTATTGAAATCATTCTCATGGCTGGATCTGGAAGCAAGGTTGCGATGGGCTTTAACCGGAAACGTGGCAAGCACTTCACACGCAGCACTGCTGCCAAACTTATTAACAAATTCAAAAAGACTGGAAGTGTCGCAGACCAACCGAGAAGTGGACGTCCACAAACATCCACTGACGGGCACAACTGAAGTGGTGCTGGCAAACACAGTCCCCTATGTACGGAGACTTTTGGGACATCCTGTAGATTGTTTGTTTTTGTATAGTTATTCATCTGTCTACAAAATCACAAAGTCTGAAAGTATAAATGTTTCAACAGTGTGACAGTAAAGCCAAAAAAATATTTTGAATGCTCATTTATTCATGTAAATTAATCATTAAATAATTACAAACCTGACTTTTAGCATCCGTTTAGTTTTTCCTGTAGGGCTGATCCAAGGATTATTCCCTGTTAGAACCATAATCAACTTAAATTACAAGTAGGCAATTTGGTAAGGAATTAGTTTGAAACAAAATCATAAGATACTTGAAATTTGTGGATTTAATTGCATTGTTCTCTCTACCTCTTTATGTAAAGTGTACAAGTGCATGAGGCTACAATGTGGAAGCAGGAGCCTTCCAGTGCTTTTGTTTTTAATGCTTAAACTGTTACTTCGCTTGAGTGAAACTATCTGTGATTTTAGGTTGCTGTTTTTGGACTCTGCTCTTGTTGCTGCTATCACTCAAATGTGTGTGTGTGTGTGACTGAGAGAGAGAGGGCGTGAGCATGGCTTGCCTTTTCTGTTGGTACTGTTCTCATGAACTCTGTGTGAAATTTATCTAATCTAGGGCTGAAACTAACCATTATTTTGATAATCTGTTAATCTGTCGTTTATCGATTAGTTGGATTTAAAAGGCCAATTTTTATTTTCTGATTTTTTTCGGAAAAAACTTTCACATTCTGCCCAGTGCTGTCCTTCAAACATTGTGCAAATTGAAGGCTGTGACAAAGGTATTAAACGTGTCCACGTAGGCTATGCTATACATTGGGCAAAGGATTAAAACAAACAAACAAACAAAACATTATATTTTGAAAGCAAAAAAACAACTGATCTTTAAAACTTTTAATCAAGCTTCAAAGCAGAAATTAAATCACTATTTTAAAAAATGGTAAAAAAAAAAGAACAAAAGCACAAACTAAGTGTTAACTGGTAAGAGGTTGAATGTTCTGCAGTATAACACACATTCCCTCATTTGAACACAGTAACATGTTACTTTATTCTGTAAATGTATGACACTTCTTACAGTTGCAATCAAAATGATTCAACCCCCATTGCAAATCAGGTTTATTGTCAAAATGTACGGACTTTCAGCTGTTTGCAATGAACACATCAAACAAAAGCAATTGAAATAGTTCAACACAACGAATACTTCAAGTGGTTTCCCCAAATTCAACTGAATATGCAACTTGTCCAGTTTCTAAATTATTCAACCCCCTGAATAGAATCCCTCACAACAGCACAAATATGAAAACAGGTGTTGTCTCAAGCACACCTGATGCAAGTAATCAAGGGCGTCATTAGTTGCATCAGGTGTGCTTGAGCTGGAACACATGAAATACCTGAAACTGGCTAGGGGCAGGAAATACTTTAAATACCTGGAAATACTTGAAAAAGGAAGCTATCACCGGCTGTAACCAGATTTCTGAGAAGGCAGGTTGTTAAAAACCCTCGAGTGACTGCAAAAGACCTGCAGCAAGACTTTGTGGCAACAGGCACCTAGGTTTCAGTGAGCACAGTAAGGCACATTCTAATCACAGAAGGTTTCCATGCCAGAACTCCAAGACGTACACTACTGCTGACCCAAACGCACAAGAAAAGTCTGCTCAAAATCATTTATATGTCAGTCAGACATGGTGGTGGCTCGGTGATGCTCTGGGGCTGCTTTGCATCCTCTAGAAATGGAAACCTGCAGCATGTAGAAGGCAAGATTCATTGAAGTATCAGGAAATCCTATGCGAAAATGTCATGCTGCCGTGAGGAAGCAGAAGCTTGGGCTTCCTTGGACCTTCCAACAGGACAATGATCCCAAGCTTACCTCCAATTCCACCCAGTCTTGGTTGCAGAAGTGACTTGGATTTGAAGAAGGCTGTTGCAGCACACAAACCAAGAATATTACTGAATTGGAGGCCATTGCTCATGATGAATGGGCTAAGATTCCTCAGGAACGCTGCCAGAAGCTGGTGCCTGGCTATGCATCTCGTTTGCAGCAGGTCATAACAGCAAAAGGGTGCTCTACTAAGTACCAAAGATGCTTGCCTTGAAGGGGCTGAATAATTTAGAAACTGGAGAAGTCATTATAAGATGCATTTTCAGCTGAATTTGGGGAAACCACTTGAAGCATTCGTTATGTTGAACTATTTCAATTGCTTTTGTTTGATATGTTCATTGCAAACAGCTGAAAGTCTGTACATTTTGACAAACCTGATTTGCAACAGGGGTTGAATAATTTTGATTACAACTGTACATTTTATATACAATTACATGTTAACACCATTAGTTACTGCTCTCATAAAGTTACCTTTCTTTCTAAATATATAGCTAAATATAACATCAAACATATTTGATCGAAATGAATGTTTAAGTCAGAGTTATTGCGATTCCTTTTTATTGCGCGCTGTTTGACGCGTATGCGTGGGCCCACGCTCATTCAGTGAAGTTTAATGGAGACTCACTCGCTGTTAAACAGCACATGCATCTGTCACAGCGTCTGACACGACAAGCCATGTTAATACACTTACGAGTTAGTTTGAAGCACTTAATTTAAAATACTCATGTTTTGCACAGCCTGGATCGTGCACTTTTCCCACAGCAGCTCACTCTGTGATCTCCACTGTTTCTCAGATGTGTTTTATTCATAGAAATGAGTTTTTCATCATCGTGAAGAGACGTCACTGACGGGGGTTATCCAGCGTGACGTCACAGACTCCGCTAATCCACAATGAAATATCGATTAGTTGTTGCAGCCCTAATCTAAACCATAAACTTGTATGTTTCAAGGAAAATCAGCTGATGTGTTTTTAAAACTAACTTAAAAACACATCACATAACTTACCAGACACATAACTTATCAGTGTCAGATCTGACACCACTCTGTGATGCAATAGCAGTGTTTGTGTTACTGTTGTGGTGTTCTCAGAAGGGAGGTATTATTTGAGCCGTTAAAGAAAGCCGTTTCCTAATTCTGATGAATAAGTTAATGCGATATGAAAAGTTCTTTGTTTTCTCCATCGTGCTACATGTCCAGTGCACAATACTAATAACAGGTAGAGCTAGAGCTGTACGTTTGACACCATTTTATATTGTGAAGATGGAGATTAATTTAAATGATCGAGGTAGAGATGAATTTATATTGTGGAGATGGAGATGAATTTATATTGTGAAGATGGATAGTAATTTAAATGGTACAGGTGGAGATGAATTTATATTGTGGAGATGGAGATTAATTTAAATGGTAGAGGTGTAGATTAATATAGTGGAGATAGAGATTAAGTTGTAGAGGTGGAGATGAATTTATAATGTGGAGATGGAGGTGGAGATGAATTTACATTGTGCAGATGGAGAGTAGTTTAAATTGTAGAGGTGGGGATGGAGAGTAATTTACATTGTAGAGGTGGGGCTGGAGAGTAATTTACATTGTGCAGATGGAGAGTAATTTATATTGTAGAGGTGGGGCTGGAGAGTAATTTACATTGTGCAGATGGAGAGTAATTTATATTGTAGAGGTGGGGATGGAGAGTAATTGACATTGTGCAGATGGAGATTAATTAAAATTGTGGAGGTGGGTATAGAAATGAATGTGTATTGTGGGGATATTGTTTATTAAATTGTGTTGCAGTAATAGATCTGCCGAGTTTTTTTTGAGCTAGCAGGTTGTTGGAGACGCCCTATTCACCATATAGTGCAATATTTGGGCTGCAGCCATTTTGTATTGTTTTAATTCCTAGTGAGAGGATTATATCCCCTGGCTGGTTCACTATATTATCCATTATAACTGCTGTACATTATTTCCACAATACATAGACATTTGACTGAGTTAAAAATTGTTCTTTAAAAAAAAAAAAAAATCACTTTTTCATTTTTTAGATTGTGTCCCTTTCACTGCTGCCCTATATAGTACTTTATAGAGAAGTACACCGTAAATGGAGAGTGAGGGATTTATTGGATGTGGTGGACGTTTTTCGGAACAGACTTATTTTTTTGAAAGCGACCTCAGACACATGAACTTAGAAAGTAAACAAGGCCTCAAGTAACTAGTCTGTGTTGCAAAACACTGTCAAAATAAGATGCTCATGTTGGCTATGAACTCAAGTGTAGCTCAAGTTTATAGAAAAATGCAAATTGGAAGACCACCATGTAGAGCCTGCAGGTCTGTTTCACATGCTGTAACAAGAGGTTACAAAAGCTGCAGTGCAGGTACATTTTTGTTCCAAAAGATATCAAATAAGTGTGGTTTTAAGGTTATGTACCATAAATAAGTGTTTTTTTTTTCCTCCCCCCCAAACCACCCTCGAGATGAGCACCTGTGCCTGAAAATACAGTTTAGTATTTATTCATGGAGTCTGACTGCGTGTTGCATCTTGTGCTATAGAGTTGTGGAGTATCTGAACATGGAGGAAGAAGAGTCCATGAACAGTGCTGTATTATCCCCCTCCCTGATACTGCTGTTTGACTCATGCAACTGAAGACCTAAGTCACCTGATTGTAGAGGGAAGACACAATGCCTTTATTGTATTGAGTGAACATAAGGAAAGCAGCTAGCACAACAGGATTTTTAATTACCAATACTTGAATGTAGTGTGCTTTTTGTTGCATTCTTCCAGCTTGGTCATTTTGTAAATTTTTCACCTGCCTCCATCACATGAGGAGGCTGAAGACCAGTATATGTTTCCTTCGAGACTAGTGAAGCTAGTGCTGCTGAACACAAACCGAGCAAATCTGGTTTCTCTGTAACAGAACAAGTTTTCTTTCTATTTATTTATTTTTTGGGACTCTGTTTGACCTTGAGAGAGAGAAAAGGGTTTCTGGTGAGGGACCGATTGTTTATAGCTGCTGGAACATTAATGATAATGGGAACTGATTGATTGTTTTTTGGACGGTCCACAACATTAATGTAACTTTAGGTGGATAAAAAGTATGTTATGTCGTTCTTCAATAAATAATTATTGATGGCATATTGCTGTGGCATAAAAGGAATAAAAGACTTCAGGCTGTGCTGTTATAAGAAAACAATTTGTCAGAGATAAATTAATTAAATAAAATAAAATTAATTAAGATAATTGAGGAAGCTGAAAATTGTGTTCCTGAAAACAAGACTAATTGTTCAGCATCCTGTTAGTTTTCTTTTAAGGTCAGTTTTGAATCATTGGTGTCTAGTTTCATCCTTTAAATCCGAGGAAAAAGAGTCTGCGTGGGAGACAAAAAATCATGGCTTTTTAAAATGATTGACTTGTTTTTAGCATGTGTTAATCAGTTTTGAATGCGTAAGATCTGAAAATTGTGCCTGACTCAAGTAATTACGGTGTGAACTTTTAAAGTTAAGCCTCCCAAGTCAGTTTCGTTCGTCACAGTTACGGTAATATAAGTGGGTGTAGCATTGCTGATACAGTAAACAACAATTATGTAGAAATGCTCAATAGAACCAACACTATTTCAAAATAGGAACTGTTGATGATTGTCTTGTGTGTGCTGCTATTACACACACCCATCCTCAAGCAGTTAAGGTGTGCAATACCAAGTCTTTCCTTAAACTAAATGAACTGTTCCATCACATTTAATAATATGGCTTTATTTATTTTGCCATTCCCTGCTTCTTTACCTGCTCATTCACACTGTGGACTAACATCTCTGTAATGATTGCCCTGAACAGCTATGGAATCAAATTGCAACAAATTCATCTAAGAATCTGCAGTGATTGTGTTGTACACTCGTTTTGTATATACTGAGTAATATGGAACTGCAGTTCCTACCACTTTTAGTTTTAGGCAGAATGGTAGCTCTGAAACACTGACAGGTCCGCCAGGTAATTTTTGATTATTGTTATTTTTTTCCAAACAGCCTGTGTACGTGTTATTTGTTTTTAATAAGCTTCGGTATTGGTTCTGTCTTAAGCTTCATAAAAAAAAGAGTAAATCTCACTTCAATTTGACTGGATTGGTGTAATAGATGACTCATTTGTGGACTGTTCTCTCTCTCTCTCTCTCTCTCTCTCTCTCTCTCTCTCTCTCTCTCTCTCTCTCTCTCTCTCTCTCTCCTTCTCCTTTCCAGGTGATTTAAAAGCTGCATCCGCTTCATGTGCACGATTTGAGGGACTTGAAGACCTGAGGCTTCTGTGACCTCCACCCTGTCTGATGGAGCTGTGCCTGGCCTGCTTGCCGCTCGTCACGTTGCTGACCCTCCTGACCTCTGAGGTCACGCCGTCCCTTGGCCAAAAGGTTTACACAAACACATGGGCCGTCCATATAAGCGGAGGAGAGGAGGAAGCCAACCGCATTGCCCAAAAGCATGGTTTCATTAACCACGGCAATGTGAGTATTTTTCCAGCTATGTATTCTCTGACCTTTTGGCATGGCTGTAATTTCTGAAGTGATAATTTTGTCCTGATGCAAATCTCTGCTGTCGGCTGGCATGTAGTAATTAAGCCTTGATTATACCTTTACGATCCTGTTCAAGTATAACAATCATTCATTCTTATATAACATCACAGTCTTCATGGTGTCACAGTTTTACTTTTATATTGCTTTTTTTTATTAGGCTTTTGTATTGCTTTTTATTCAGCTTCAAACTATGTTTAAAATCAGTAGAGAATCTATGAAAACTGTTTCCCGCTCACCTTATTTTATATGGTATTGATATTCTGTAAAGGGGAAAAAAGCAGACGGCCTTAAAACATTGTCATAGCGGGAGAAAATATCTTGGCTGATGAAATGCAGTTACAGTTCTTTCTACTTTCTGCATTTTGTAGAGTTTAGTTAAATGTTTACAATTTTTTACTTCAAAACAATGACTCTTTTCAGATATTGCTAGTATGTATGTATGTTTTCAACATTGTAAGGGTTTCTGAGATGTGTAGAACAAGGATAGAATCCTGGATATTGAAACCTGGACCATACCCTTCCTAAATCACTCATGCACTAGCCCAGATTTCCTAATCATGTTAATTCCCAATGTGCTCATTCAGTTCTTTGATTGTACTGGAGATCTTGAGTATTGCTGGTTTTGTGTGGGAAAGGCAGATCCAGAGACTAGAAACTATCGTCAGTGAGTTAATGATTTACAACAATTACAACGTTTAATTTATTCATAAATGACACGTCGTCCATCTTACTGGTTTGTAGTTAGATTTAATGTTGTCAGACTTCAGAGAGACAAGTTGGTTCCTATTCCCACTTATGATATAGATGTGCTAAATAGTCATTACCCCCCCCCCCCCCCCCCATCTCTCTCTCTCATTCATCACTCTTTTTTCATTTTACAGAGTAACCGTGAAGCATAAGCTTCTTTGTTTTGAAAACTTTAAAGCACCGTGACTGTTGCAAAGCACCTACAACCAAGACTCCTTACATAAATGTTAAATAAATGTCTCCTAACAAAAAACAAACAAAAAAACTTCACCACTTTGCCGATTATGTTTTACTCTGTTAAACAACACATTTTTATATAAATTTATTAATTTATCTGGGGAGTTTACCATACAAGTTGCATGTGAATAAGCTGTTACTGTAGAAGAAATAAGGTATTAGAACGAGCAAATTAATATAAACGTATAGTTCACGTTACAGCCGGAACCACTGTCCGAGCTGTGCTGTTATACAATAATAACACGCACCTTCTTACCAGGCAGATTCAAGCATTCAACCGCACTGTGATATAAAACATTTTATGACATTAAATTTAATTTATTGTTTATTAATAAGTTAAACATTGTAATCATTGGCAAAACATTGATTATAAGCAGAATAACATCTGCGACAAAGATTTCTCTGTGCGTTGTGCCATTGCATCACCTTGCATGTATTATTTTCATATCACTGCATGGTCTTTCCTGTGTTCTTCCTTACATGATGAAGTTGCACGTGTTAACTTAGCATGTAATGTCTGTAAAATATATGGTCATAAAATCAGCAAAATGCTTGCCATTCACAACAAAAGGTCAAATGCAACTAGCAACCAAAGCCTATGCCTTTCCCTTGTGAGAAGAACACAGTCAATTATTATAGAATCGTTATTGACCTATGATTATTTGTTAAGTGAGAAGAATCACACGTTTTAGTAAAAAAAAAAAAGTAATTAATCCAAACTGTACTGTTTTATGCAAAAATCAAACTTGAATTGGTATTATCTGTCTAGGTAACTAGTTGTCTATTTAAACCTGTTTCATGAAAAACATTGCTAAAGCAGTATGCTATGGCATATAAAGGCAATTCCAGACAGTTCTGTGCTTCCAACTTTGTGGCAACAGTTTGGGGAATAACCACATATGGGTGTGATCGTAAGGTGTCTACAAATGTATGGCCAAATAGTGTAAGTTTACGTTTATGGCTCTTTTTGTGAGTGCTGTACTTCACAGACATACTGTCTTGGTGTATGTTTACATCATTCCACCCAGCATCTGCGCATCAATATATAAAGTCTCCTGGGTTAAGTAATGACGAGGGACTGAAGTATTTTGACACTATGTAGTTCAAGAAGTTACAAACACAAAACACAATCTTTATTGCAGAACTCCTGGCACAACTGTATTCCCGTTATTTTTAGCTGTGGAATATGGCTTTGGTTAGTCATACAGTATCTGGGGGTTGTGTGTGTGAGTTTTTCTTCCACATAGTGTCCAGCATTGCTGTATAAGCGACGCCTGGTTAGGTTATTTATTTATTTATATTTAATAGGAAAAAAACCACACACACATGCACCACTGCTTCCTGGATGTTCTTTTCTGTTGCTGTTATTTGAATAGTGTGTTCATTGTAGACACAGATGATCCAATCTCTTACCAGGCACAAAATGAGAGTGACTCAAAAAGGACTTTGAACAGCAGAAGCTACAGCAGTCAGGAAGAGCCCCACTGCACACACATTCATTCTCTTCCTTCCTTCCACCTGGTTATGTGGAGCTCATTAATGAATAATTCTCCTAAATGTATGTTTTGATCACTCTGGGTGGCTGATGAAATGCACGAAGCATTTTCTTGACTGTTTGGTTTGTGTGCGCGCGCGTCTGCTATTTTTGAAAGTGCAGCCGCCTTTACAGGCATGTGTGGGATGAGTGTGCTTACAATGAAGCCTGTCTTTTTTTTTTTTTTTTTTTTTTTTTTTTTTTTTTTTTTTAAAACATTCTTACCTTCATTCTTACCTTCACCACACAAAAGGCCTTGACCTTAGAAGTATTAACTGAATTATATGTCATTCTTCCTGGTGCATGCTATTTTCTGACTAACAAAAGACAACATCATCAAAATAATATAAAAAATAACAAGACCAACTGGACCAATTTCTGCTTTTCTTTGTGTGCTACTGAATTAATTAGCAACGAGCACTTTGGAAAATATGCCACGTAGAAGGATTGTGTTTTGAATTATTCATTTGAGTAAATGTTGCACCGGCATTCCTCCTTATAGATTACATGTGCAATAAAGACTCCTGGTAACCAGATGGACCAGTAAAGCCCAAGGACAATGATGAATGGCTTTGTTCACTTAGCAAGCTTTTGGACAGTGTAGCATGTGAAGCAGTGAGTAATTGATTCAGCGTTTCCAAGCCTATACTCCAGTGGACATGCCTCGTGCCACTGGGGGACATTGCGATAGGTGAATATCATCCCTTGCCTATCCTGTGTCTTATGGTTTAAGAAGCCTAGGATTTGTGATCATTAAATATTAAAATATTTTTTAAGGCTTCAGTTTAGTTTTATTCGTGAAGCACTTTTAATAGTGGAGATTGTTACAAAGCAGCTCTACAGAAATCTGAATCTAAAATTTAAATGGATCCCTAATCAGCAAGAAAACAAGAGGTAGAAAACTTTAGAGGAACCAGACTCAAAAGGGAACCCATCCTCATCTGGTTGACAATGAGTTGTGTAATTATCTCTCTTACAGGACTTAAGAGAGTCATTTCTCTTCTATAACTCTCTTCGATAGAGTCAAACAGTGCTAACTGTGTTAAGAGGAACTTGGGTTTGAGCATCATTCTGGAGTGTTGACTGCAAGTTATCAGCTGTTGACTTGAAGTGTAGACTTGAGTGTGAACCGTTCTTAGCAATTGCAGTCTTTAAGCAATCCAAGGAGGGACATTCACAGCCATCTTTAGGGTGAACAGTGCACACCTTTTCTCAGTTCTCAACGTTCAGATTCTTGGTGTTTGATCAGTAGCTTTAATCGAGAGCGTGAGGACAGCCAACCTGTGCACACAGAGCAGTAACAACGAGCGTTGCCATTAGAAATGAGTGCAAGGCAGCACGGATTGCGTGTGCACGTGTGAATTATGCAGCGTGAAGGGAGTGTACAGAAACGGTCATGTCTGAGAGCACTTCAGTCTGGTGAGATCGGAGGGACACTTCCTTAAAGTAAAGGAGTCATAGACTGAAGTAAAAAAAAAAAATATATATATATATATATAAAAAAAAATTATATAAAGTCTTGGGATGGTTTGTGTTTAAATGAAAATTAAAACAAGTTCAAATGAACAATACGATGATGATGATGACGATTTTTTTATTATTATTATTTGGAGTTGGAATATACTTGCATTTTTCAAACCAAGGCTTGTATGTGAGCATAAACACACTCAGTGATTGTTAGTTAATTCCTCCTGTTCAGGTTTAATGGCTTAATCTGTAACACAGTCTTGATTGTATGTGGGTTTGTAAAATTGCTTTTACAAATTTTCACTGGTTATGAAGTTGCATAGCTTCTCATGCTTTACCTGATGTATGATCTATGATATAGAAGCATACACAAGCTAAACTTCATACCAAGCCTGAATGTGCATGCACCTAGACTAAATGAGCAGTATCTGGATACATCTTGTCCATGATGAGAGATTTGTAAAGTTTTTCCAGCTTCCCTAGTATTGCCTAGAGAAAGTTAACGTTTATGCACTACTGTATGTTTTATCACTCGATTAGCCTCGTGAGTCAGAATGTTCTGAAGCGGAAACTCGACGTCCCTCGATGTCCCAGCATCTGTTGAACCATGTAGTCATTCAGCGTGGGCCACACGAAGGCCGCAGAATCCATCAGGCAAGGCTGATGTCTTAATAAAACGTAGACACACAAGCAGCCCTCTCTCCAAAACTCTATTCTCCAACCAGCTCTTCTCTAATAAATTCTCTCATTAGGAACATTTAGTTCCACTAGGCACGCAGACTGTGGAAACGAGGCATCCATAAGCTCTCGCAGAATGACGAGATGTAATAAATGCAATGATGAAGCCGTTGTAATTTGATTCTATCTATCTATCTATCTATCTATCTATCTATATAACATCCACTATGATGGTCCATTTTAAATGCACTACACTCGAGTGCATGAATCCTTTTGTGCAGGAGCGGAGTGGAACGCATCCAGGTACAGCATTTAGTAATTTAGTCAGGTTCATATCAGTGCCAGAAACAGAAGACACTTGCGCTCTGTTTTCTTTTTTTGTTTTTAAGGTTGTTTTACATGTATTAAAAACAAGGGCTTAAACTCCCAGGAAGTCATCCATTAAATTTGTACAGCTGGGAAACCAGGTCATCGCAGGTGACGTGCTCATGCAGAGAAAGCAAGATCACAGCTGCAGCTGACTGTTTTTAGGGCACGTTATTGACCCTGGTCCATTTCCTTTCTCTATTATAAAGGTACCAGATATTCATACGCCACAGATTGGTATGCCATACTGCACCAAATACCGAAATGAAGTCAAAGATTTAGCAATACCCCCCCCCCCCCCCCCCCCCCCAAGCACAGCAGTCCGCTTTTGCAAATATTTGACGAGTTTACGAGAACGTGATCTTTGTGAGGGTTCTTTCGAGACTATCTGACTTCATTGCTGTTTGCTTTTTGTTCCAGTAGATACAGTTCCTGTACTGTTGCTCAATCCACACCCACATATGTTCACTGTGATTATCAAAACACCACTTTCATGTAGTTTTTCATCTCCTGCTGTACTTTGCCTGTTTAATTGGAAACATGGGTATTTATAATAAATACTTGTTATTACAGCAATGTCGTGTCTGAATAGAGTTTTATGTTGCCAGATGTTGGATTAATCATCAAGCTCCACCTTGAACAGGATGACTTCAAAGTAGTGTCTGTAAAATGTTGGAACCATGCTGTTTTTCTTTCCTGTTCTACATTTTAATTTTATTTATTTATTTATTTATTTATTTATTATTTATTTATTTATTTAAACTTTTTGAACTGCTTTGTTTAACCAATAGTCTCCAGCTTTTTTTTTGGGGTTAAGATACAAGTTATTTGGGATGGTCGGCTTTCTTGCTTTCTGCCCTGTTGTTAAATGCATCCTGACGTTACTTGTCTGTCCAATTTAATCCACCTGTGTGATGTGTCTTATATACCGATCAGCCATAACATTTAAAACCACATACCTAATAATATGTGGGTCCCCTTTGTGCCACCAAAACAGCTCTGCCCCGTCAAGACATACACTCCACGACACCTCTGAAGGGGTGCTGTGGTTCCACTTTAGGGTCCTTGTTTAAACCACTTCTAGTGGCTTCTCAAAGTTCTGTTCACTTTGTCTGCTGAGCTACCACTTATCTCTTCTTAGTATTAGTAATTCACTGGGCCAGACTTCACTTAATCACAAAACATACAGACCTTTGGTCTTGTTTTACTAAACAGTAGTGTTTACCTGATTGTGTTTGTAGGTTGGTAAGTTTTCATCTGCAGTCAGAAGTTTGCTATATCTATGGGTTTCTCTTTATCTGTTGTCTCTCACCATATAAGTAGTTTAATCTTGTATTATAATTACCATGCCAAAAAAATGTATATTTGGGTGCAGTTCCTCTGCAAGTCATAGTTCGTCATGGTGTTTGTTCATCTCATTTTTTTATTTCCTGCTGCTTGTAAGCCACCAGATGCTTATCGGGAAACATTTTCCATTTGGATAGAAAATGGCTGTACCACAGCATGGCTGCTTTCAGAGCTTCGGCAGAGAAGCTGAGCTTCTCTCGTGTCCTTGAGCGCCATCCTCGTACCACAACAGAAGGATGTTTAGCCTGAACTTCTGCTTATTTTTGTTTTCCAGGAATTGTGTGCATGCTGAATAATTTACAAATGAGGCAAACTTGCAAAGAAAGTGTAACCACATTTCCCCACTGTGTTTTGCTCCTCCAGCAGCAGCGGTCACATTGTTGATATACAAGTGAGGTTTCAGCTCCTTAAGCTTACAATAAGTGTTCTGCCTGAAATGGAGGTAAAAGAAGTGCCTCAAGATAACCAGTGACGCTTGAATAGGTCAAAATAAAAAAATTAAAAAGTATAACCTTGTAGGCCATTGTGTGCTTGTGTGTATTTTAAGCATCGTAAAAGCTTAAGTACTCTACGGTGACTAGTTACGGTTTGAGCATTTCAGATACTGATTTCCTCAGATTTGCTTGCATCGAGTGGTATGAAAAACTAAAGGCAACACAGTGAACAGCAGTTTCGCTGACGAACACGTTGTTAATGAGCGAGGACGAAGGAGAATGACAAGAATAGTTTGAACTGAGGACGTCTACGGTATTTTAACTAACCACACTTTACAACCGTTGTGAGTAGAAAAGCATCTCCGAATGTACGCTGAATCTTGAGGCAGTTACAGAAGACCATATCAGGGTCCTTTTTTTCTTGTCAACCAGTAACAGGAATCCGAGACTACATTGCATTTACATTTATGGCATTTGGCAGATGCCGTTCTCCAGAGAGATTTACGTTTATCTCGTTTATATAACTGAGCAGTTGAGGGTTAAGGGACTTGTTCAAGGGCCCTGTGGTGGCAGCTTGGCAGTGCTGGGGTTTTAACTCATGATCTTCCAATCAGTAGTCCAACATCTTAGGCACTGATCTACCACTGCCCTGAGCACAGGCTCACTGAAACTGACCAGTTGAAGATTGGAAGAAACATTGTCTGTTCTCAAACTGTACTGGAGGGATAAACGCCATTCTTTCAAATGATGTTTCCTCAGTTTTGATAAAAGTGGTGGAGAGCACTAACATGCTGCTAAAGTAAGTCTCCCATCTGTGTTCATGTGACTTGAGATGTGGTGAGTGTGAAGAGCATAGCATATGATTTACATCATTTTCATATTCATCAGACAGTTCAGTGAGCTTTCTTGCTCTGTGCTTGGGGGGTGGGGTCATCCTGGAAGAGAGATTTGCATTGGCTCCTGTGGACTCGAACCATACCAGCAAAATGCAACAGCATAACAGCCTCCACCCCTCCAATTTGTCTGAAATCTCTATATGTATATACTGTGCATAAAATCTAAAAATGATTACATGCATATATGTTGACAGGATTTTTTACTTTAATGTTTATCTTGTTTGTTAGACATTTTATATTCATATATATTTTTTTGCAATAGCACTTCCTTCTTTCCTGTTTTGCCGTTCCCCACAAGATAAACATCAGCGTTTGAGGGTTTTGCAACTGTGCATTCCTCTGCAAGAGAAATGTAACCACTGCTCTCAGTTTGTTTCAATGGCTTTTTTTTAAGAAGTCCAGGACCAAGAAAGTCTTTAAAAAAATCTGTGAATAACCGCTACCTACCGTCAATTTTCTGATTTAAAATCTCAGTTTCTGTTCTTTTTTTTTTTTTTTTTACCCCTCACCTAACCTTCCTTCCCTGGGTGCCCCGCTTCACTGCTGTCTATTGACCAATGACAGGGCTTGTGCATATTTATAGTGAAAACTGGTGAGGTGCTGTTGCAGACCTGACTGTTGCTTTGTACAGAAAGAGAGAGCGTGAGGACCATGTTTGTCTTTGTAAAGCATCGAGGATGCCTCTCTCAGAGCAGCAGCAGTATTGTTCTGCTCAGTCTGGAGCTCTGAATGCAAGGAACCTTTTGTTAGTAGCGATCAATAACTATCTTTATCTTGTACAGAACAGAAAACAAATTATTTATTGAACTCCCTGTTCCAGAAATCCATGTTTTATTTTTTTCTAAACTTCAGCATTAGAATTTGTAGAAAGGACGCAATCTCCAATACACTCTTTAATTTCCACTCCTTCTCTTCACAAGCTGCCGATTATCACCCCCTTTGGCCTGTAAATTTGCAGTTTACGTAAATACATAAAATTCCTTCCTAACAATTTCCTTTAAATGCTACTATCCGTTAGAGAATAGTTTATGGCTGTAAATAATTGTGTGTTTAGGTTTTGTTTTTTAGTGGAGCTGAAGTATGTACGCGTGCTACTTGGTTTAATCATGTTTGAAACATTGTTTTTGTAAGCAAGATTTCTTTCAACAAGCCAAGTCATCGGTTCACTAATCAGATATAGTTAAAAATAAATAAATGAGTCTCCCTTTTCCAAACTAATGTTTCCTGTAATTTCTCTCTGGTCTAATGAGTTTGCCTTCAGTGATATCATTTACATAAATGCATGGGATTGGATTAACCATAACAGAGGATCTGCTACAGTGATTCATGTTTGGAAAATTAGAGTCCCTGAACTACAGCCAGTATTTATTTATTTTTTCATTTCAAATACTCTGCTACAGTATCTTTTCACTTACTTGGTTCAGTCAGCTGACTTTCCAAAAACCAAACCAAAACCTTCACTTTTACATGTGTTACATGTAGAGCTGCAACACCTAAGCAAAAAAATTGATGATAATCGATTATGAAAATTGTTGTCAACGAATCTCCTTAGCGATTAGTTGGTCTCCACAAGGCACGGCATACATTTACTCATAGTATTATTCTGTTCCGAAAAAAACGCATCGAAGAGTACAGACCAAAGTTGTGTCCCAAATGACGTAGTATACACTTACACTATTTGCCATGTACTCTACCGTGTAGTGTATGAATTTTAGAAAGGTAGTATCATCTCAAATGAAACATTAGCATTTGATTAATCTATGATAATAATAATAATAATAATAATAATAATAATAATAATAATAATCGGGCGATTAATCAATTATGAAAATAATCATTAATTGCAGCCCTGGTTACATGTAGACCCATCTGATATTAGATGAGTTTCCAAGGCAATGCTGGCGTAAATGTAGGTTTGAGAAATTTTCGGTCCGATCCACTGAATATGCTATATTTAATGCTGTTGCACATTTGGTGTCGAACAAATCTGCATGCGAACACTAGGACACGACTCGTTTTAAAACCTGCTTCCGTTGTGCCTCTGAACTTTCACATGCTTTATCAACAGACGTTTGAGAGTCTCAGCTCAGGTACTAGGAGAAAGTCTGTGTCTGATTAGTATCTGTATCAGTCAGTGCCCAAATATCTGATCTGAAATCTGTATTGTATCAGCAGTGGGGGAAAAAGCGGGTTCAGAGCAGTTTGAATTTTGGCTCAATTCAGATGTCGCATATTTGCAAAGCAAAATTCTGTGTTTGGCTGTTGTGGTAGTGGTGTGTGTTCCCAGAGACCAGGTGTGTAATTCGTATTAATGCACACATTTATCCATACGTGCTATAAACCTGAGCTTAAAATTCATCTCAAGCAGTAAAGGGAACATGGCATTTTATCATGATGATTGCAAAGCCGACCTTGCAAACTGCTTACATTCCAGAACCGAGTGTTTGATATCAAGCTTGAAAAAAATGAGAATCAACTCAAAATTCTTCAAATGTGAGTCACTAGATTTATTGCATCACTAGGAGTTTCTTCAAGGCTGGATGTCGCAACCAGACTGACCATGGTTGATATTGTGAATGTAGTTGAAATATTTTTTCTCTTTGCTGAAGTGCATGCTTCAAGGTTAATGTTGGACCTGGAACAGAAAACCCAATGTGTCTGTCCCTAGTGTAAAAGTCTGCAGCTGTTTACAAATACCTCATTTGCTGACCTTTTAATATGGCATACATTTTCAAGAACGCCTATAATGGTTTTGAAACGTGCCTAATTTGTTTTAAAGGTCTCGTACAATAGATTTACATGCATCCAAGGTCAAAAAACACTTTAACGTGCTCGTAATTTAAACTGCAACATTACCCCCAACAGCGAGCACCCAATGAAGACCAGAGGCGGGCCTTTTTGTTGCAAACCTACGTAGGTTTGCACACGAAGTAAGCCTGTAATTACTAATGACTCGTTTCAGCTGTTCAGAATCGATTCCTTCTTTTGGGAGTGAATAACTCCGTTTGTCGTGCGCTTTGAATTAGAAACTTCGCAGACATTTTTACATTCACAAACAGCTGTATAACACACTACATGAAAGATGTCTGAAAAACCATAATAGGTGCACTTTAAAAGGCAGAATTAAACCTAAAGTGATGGGAATACTTTAAATGGCACCATTACTCTCAAACGAAACCCTTAATGTCCTTTGACATAAGGACATTGGTAATGAAAGGTGATTAGAATGACACATTTGTGATTTTTACCATAATGGACACCTGGTTCACTTAAGAAATAATTGTTCAATAACTTACACGGTTTCAGTTGGATAAGACATGTTTGCTTTCTATGACTGGCTTTAGTAGTTTAGTCTTGCACTACAAGGCTGAGTAATGAATATGACAAATATTACTGCGCATGCCCAATTCATACTTACTTTAAGAGACTGAACAACATGTCAGGTTGTTCAGTATAGGTCTCATTCATTGTTCTCTAAAATATACACTCGTCAGCCACTTTAATAAGAACACGTGCACCCCTGCTCCTTCAATCATTTATCCAGTAAACCATGTGACATCAGTTCAGGGCATAAACTTATGCAGATACAGGTCAAGAGCTTCAGCTGGTTTGATTGTTTCAGAGCTGCTGATCATCTGGGACTTTCATGCAAAACACATTCACACCGAATGGTTCAGAAAACAAACAAACAAACAAAAAATTAAAATCCAGTGTGAAGCAGTTCTGCAGGTGAAAATGCTTTGTTCATGTATGACTTGTTTTGGCCTCAAATAACTTAAATCACCATGGTTGTAAAGAGTGGTTAACAGAAACGCATCTCCGAATACACAACACGACAAATCTTGATTCAGATGGTGCTGGCGAGTGTATATAAAATATTCTATTAGAATGTTGTAGCTTAAAGTCAGAGTCACTTTTGCACAACACGTCTGACTCCAGTAGCAGTTGTGGCCCAAGTCTGAATTCAGTTCATATTCTATTTAAGTTTTTCGAATACAGACTTAATACTGAATTTGTGTGTGTCTTCTGAGCCATGTATTTTGAACAGTGGTAAGCTAGTACCTTACTCGTTAAGACAAATTAAAGAAACAACTTTTACCCACCTGGCTGATCTATATCCTCCACAAAATCGTGAATTTTTTTTATTAAATCATTGTTGAATAAGATATTTTTTTGTCTGTCCTCGAATGAGTCTTATTAGCTGGCTACCCCATGAATTCAGCCCCGGGTCCTTATCATTTTCCAGCAGATTCCAGCAAGACATTTAAATTTGATTTTTTTAATCTGGTGGGGGCGGGCGGAGGGGGGGAGTACAGCAACCGAAATGGGGATGGATTTGTTCCAGAAAGCTGTGCTAGCTATTAATTTGAAGATTCCGATTTAGTCTTTGTTTTCACCCTGCAGAGAGCCGTAAAATGTCTATAAAAATAGAAAAAATAATAACTGGAGTTGAGCATATTAAGAGCCATCCAGTGTGTCAGCATGCACAGTGACTGTTATGAACAGTTTCTGCACAATTCCACTGAAAGCCTAGCTGACAGTTGGCAGGCATGCCAGCGTTGATGTAAATGCCTGCAGCATGACCGCCTTAACACCTGAACAAAACCATTCTTTCTCCAATTTTCAGAGAGTAGCATAGCTAATGCTGCAAGTGGCCATTTCTGAACCTACAGCGGGGGTGAAAACCTTGAACATTTAACTGTTAAGGTTACCTCTCAATCCTCCAGTGCAATTATAGCCAACTTCCTCAAAGAGTGTGTGAGAATGATTGGTCCAGTTAATGGAGTTGAACTCCAGAAAGGTCAAAAAGGCCAATAACCAAACCCAGATGTGTTTAAGGTACAATCCTTGCATCCCTTTCATCAAGCTTCGCCAGCCTCCACCCAAAAAATTATTTTAGCTATTCAGTAATATCTAGAACGAGCTGAGTGAGTGAGTACAATTTCATTTGTAATCATGTTTCCAGAAGCCTTGGTGTAATTTATGCCTGGCAGGTCTTTTGTGTATACTAAATCATTGGATAAAGGTTCAAATAAATGGATTAACTGCTCAAAACAATGAAGATCTTCAATGAGGCCAGGATACAACGAAACGCTCAGGCTTTTACCTTAATAATTGGAAACTGCTTTAAAGATGATTTAAGTAAGTACAGGTGGGTGGCATCCACATGTCACACCCTACTGGAGAATGAAACCTGAACGGCTCGATAGGGTCAGAGCAAATATCAAGCCACTTAATGAGAATTAAGGCATGGAGCTATACTTGTTAGGTGTGTTTTTATGGTCTGTGTATAGCTGGGGTGTGACTTCATGTTACATGTGGGTTTTTTTTTTTTTTTTTTTTTTTTTTTTTTGTTGCTATAAAAACAATTAAGGGAGGCTTAATTGGTTTGGGTTTATAATAGCAGTGTGTCCGTAGCCAGGGCAATGCATTGTGGTGCTCCTTTACAAACCAGTTATCTTCAGCATTACTGCAATAATATTACTGTTAGTTTTTTAGTAATATGTGTAAAAGTAAGTACAAGTAAAAGTCCTTGGGCATATGTCCCAGTTTAAAAAAAAAAAATTAAGTCTGTGTGGTTAAATCGGTATTTTTATAATAATTATTGCTGGTCTTACTGCCACGCAAATCCAATTCCCTTTAGGAGTTAAAGAATGCATACTCGCTATACTTGCTCGTTTTCTATGACGGTGAAGGCCTAATAAGGCTTTACTATTTGCATTTTAAATGGCAACACTGATGTAGAGAGATTATTTATACTTTTAGTCTTTTTTCGTATTAGTGTGAGCCAGATGTCAGGGAATCATATCAGTGCTTGCTGTTCAGTATGGGAAAATGTCTGAATCACATCATCCACTTGTTGTTTTTTTTTGTAATACCTTCATAAAGATATTGTACTTGGCTCACGTTGTTGCTGCTGTTTATTTTCCAGGCCCACATCTACAAGTCTCAGTGATGTTAGTCTATTTTTTTTTTTTTGCTGTATGAAGATGTTCAGTGTGGGTCTTGCTGCCCCTGTGACCTACAGATCTACTTCTCCACCTAGTCAGCACATAAAGCCATGTTACCTTGGTATTACCTTCTTCTTTGCTATCTCCATTTCACTGAGTTGCAGGAATCCAGCCACCACAGCTGATGTCTTACCGTGTTCCCATCAGTGTCCTTCACATTTGCAGGATTGCTTCAGCTTGAGTTGGTGCCAACTAGAAGTGAGTTTAGAAGTGGTGCTAACTGTGCAGATATGCAGGTTAGCTTGTCAAAATGCAGCTAAAGAAGTCATTAACAGTGTGGAGTTTGAATCCTTGCTGTACTGTACAGTTTGAGCCCTGGGGACATTTCTAAAAGCAATTAAGCTTGTTGAGATTAGAAAGAAAAATGTCATGTGTTTTCATGTTTGCAATGACTGACTGGCCATTTAATAAAAAATGAATAAATAAATAAAAATCATGTTTGTTTTACTTCCATGGAGACATGAGTACATTTGCAGCACTCGCCATATATGATGTGAGTCTTAAAGCAAAGAGGCATTTTGCACTGTTTAAGTCTCCGCTGTCTAGTCTGGACTTGTCATGCTATGGAAGGAATCCTTTCTTGATGTGTTCTCACAAAAAATGTGGGGTTTTTTTTCTTCAGGCCTTCATTTAATTTACTTTTTCTTACAAAGTGTTATATTGTCAGTTAGAAAGTTGACACCTAAACTCTTTGACACTAATGGAGGTTGGCAAAGGAGAGGGCGAGCTGTCTTTCTCTAATGTCTGTGAAGAACATTCAGCTCAAGGGTGACTTGGCAGCATTGAGTCTGACCGCAGTCTCAGTCAGGAAGTGGTGCAGAGTTAAAATCGGAGTTCCTCATCCAGCCAAGTACCTATCTGCTCGTTGTCCCGGGACCCAGGCCAGCCATCTCTGCTCAGATAGTCTGTCCTGGTGTTTGGTATTCTGGCTTTGACAGACGTCCAGCTTTGCTCGTACACGACGCAAAACCACATGGCTAGCAATTACAGTGTCTTGGAAATAGCTGAGCTATGCAATGACAATGTGGGTTTGACAATCAGTGGGGTTTCTAGGCCACAAAAACATAGTCTGTCTATTCTATAACATGGTGCTGGCAAGCTGGACCTCTGCTGTCCTGCTAAAACTGCCCTTGACTGACTTTCTTTCACTGAAACTATGAGCCGGAGAGAGATGAGCCATCCATCATCTCGATTTTTTTTTTTAGGTTTCCTATAGGAGATAATTTTTAAAAAATAGTTTTAAACATGTGTTGGCCCTGCTTCTTTGTGCCTTACTAACACAATATACCAAATTTCCTGTCAGATGATTAGTCACTTTATGCTTAGTGATGGGATGCTTCATCAGTTACGGAGGGAAGTGCAGTGTTGCAGACATTGGGTTGTTTGAGCACTTTACTGGCACGGCACAGCCCTGGCAATACACCTGAAGCACTTTAAAAAACAAAACGATGCCAGTTGTAAATTAGGTGGCTTTTGATTACAAGAGCACTGTATGCAAGGGTAGCTCAGAGTTCAATAGGAGTGCTTGGAGCATTTCAGTGTACAGAAATAAGCTTACATGGTGATATTCTTTCCCTGGTCATGGTTTACCATTTAAAAAAAAAAAAAAAAAATCACAGTTAACTATTTAATCACCCAGTGTAATTTTCCACTGCAAGGACGATCAGCTGTCCTTCCTGTCTCCCTGTAGCACTGTCTTAGGCGTCTTACATTAGACATTGCAGTTTATTGCTCTGGACACATCTGCAGTCCTCATGCCTCCCTGCAACAGGCCTATGGCATGTTCACGCAGGTGAGCAGGAACCCTAGACATCTTTCTTCTGGTGTTTTTCAGAGTCAGTAGAAAGGTCTCTTTAGTGTCCAAGTTACTGTAACTGTGACCTTAATTACCTACCGCCTGTAAACTGTTCATGTCTCAAGGACTTTTCCACAGGTGCATGTGCAATAATTGTTTATGGTTCACTGAACAAGCATGAAAAACATTGTTTAAACCCTTTCCAATAGAGAACTGTAAAGCTTATTTGGATTTTACAAAATTCTTTAAAATACAGTCTCCTGAGAAAAGGGATGTTTTTTTTTTTTTGTGCATGTGTGTGTATATCAACTTTTTTTCAGCAATTTGTGCTGCAGTAGCTCTTCTGAGAGATCAGATCAGACAGGCAAATCATCACTCCCCACGCGCGTCAGTGAGCCTAGGGTGCCCATGATCCTTTTGCTGGTTCACCGGTTGTCCTTCCTTGAACCACTTTTGGCAGGTACTAACCACTGCATGCCGGGAACACCCCACAAGGCCCTGCCGTTTTGGAGATGTTCTGACCCAGTCATCTAGCCGTGACAATTTGTCCCTTGTCAAAGTCACTCAGATCCTTACACTTGCCCATTTTCTTGCTTCTACTTTCCTTCCTTCCTACTTTGAAGACTGACTGTTCACCTGCTGCGTAATATATCCCACCCCTTGACAGGTGCCAGTGTAACGATATAATCAATGCTGTTCACCTGTCAGTGGTTTTAGTGTTACGGCTGATAGGTGTATATCATACACGCCTAGACAGAAGTCATTTTAACAGCTTCAGTCTGATCTTGTGAAAATGTCCCACTTGCTGAAAAGCAGAAGCCAGAAACCCAGCTCCAGTAGCTTGTGTAATAGAAATAGGCTTACGCTTCATTACGCCATACTTGCACAAGCTTATTGCTTTATCTGACTTAGCTGTCCCTTTGCATTGTTATATATATATATATATATATATATATATATATATATATATATATATATATATATATGCAATGACTTGCAATTTTATATAGATTTATATGCTGGCTAAAGACCTGATGAGCAGATGAAATATGCTAAATGAAACACTGACTACGTTTACATGGACAGCAGTAATCTAATTATTGATCTTACTCTGATTAAGATAATAATGTGATTAAGGTGTTTGCATGAGTCGCTTTTAGAGTACTCCTGTCATGTTCCCGTTTTACATGTTATAGAACATAATTAGATTAACAGCCCGCATCATTACGTCACCGCGCCCCGACGTCCCTCCAGAATTTCACGTATCAACATACAGTTTGTCTTCGTTATGGTACCGTATACAGTTTTGGGGGTTTTTATGAAATATTTTTTTACGAATGCTTTAAGTGCAGTTAATTATTTGTCATGCTATACGTGCTAATAGACAACTGCTTGAAGCCGTGGGCTGCGTCTCAAACTGCGTACTTAGCCTCTTTGTAGTAGCTGAGATACATGTATTTTTCCCCACTACAGGCCTGTAGTAGGCAAGTATGCGGTTTGGGACGCAGCCGAACTCTCTTCGCTGTAAAACTGCCGTGTGTGATCGTGTCCTGTCGCAAAATGAGGTGAAAACTCACGACGTTCATAATGTGATTAAGGTGTTTACATGTCTATAATACACGCCGATAATGCGACTAAATTCGAGTATGACCTTAATTAGATTAAGGCAAGTAAAAATTGCTGTTTACATGGTAGTTTCTTAATCAAAGTATGGTCTTAATCGGGTTAAGAGTGGATTATTGTTGTCCATGTAAACACAGCTACTCACTACATTTTCTTAATCTGATTGCCAGATTAAGGTAATCAAAACTTGCTGTTTACATGGTAGATTCTTAATCAGGGTATCGTATTAATCGGGTTAATATTGAAATATTGTTGTCCATGTAAATGTACCAAGTTGTTGTGTGTTTGTTTTTTTTTTCCTGCTTTTTTTTCTTAAAGTGCTGTGTAAATAGGTTGCCAGATATGGTTTGTTATATAATGGTTCGCTTAGCTATTCTATTTTAACGGATGCAACTGAAATTGTTTGCACTCGATTTACTATAGTGTTCAATTTTCTCAGGTCCGTCCACTTGATAACCCAGAGCTACGGTTTAATGCACCTGGAAAAGGGTAGCTGTTTCCTCTGGCCTATTTCTGCATGTTTCACCAGACGTTTCTATTGAGACCTGTGTCAAAACTGGCCTCATGTTATCTTTGCAAAATGTGGTCATTAGTACTCCCCAAGTTGACTGTTTTGATTGTTTGTGTGTGCGCAGAACGGCTGATAGGGGTAATATGTCTTTTCCTTATTCTTCAGAGCCTTGTTTTTATTTATTCATTTGTCTAATCAGCTCAAACCAGGTTCGACCGAGGGTAACATGGGTCTTAATGAGCTGCTGCTGGTTTTTGTTTTTTTAAATTATTATTATTGATATTTGGTCCTTTGAAAAAATTTGCACCTGCTCACTTCTGGTCATACAGTTGAAATTAGTGTATTGTCAATTGTTCAGCTATTTTTAACATTTATTTTATTTAAGATTTCAATTCTTGTACCATGCAATACTGGGGTCTCTATATAAGTAGTCATTTTTCTGTTATTTCTTTTTTACATTTATTATTTGGCACACACTTATCCAAAGCAGCCTACACTTGAGACCGGATACGATTCGAGAATACACACAAGCAGTTGGGGTATAAGGGGCCGAACAGTGACTCTTTGTCATTACTGAGATTTGAACTTGCATACTTCAGATCACGAGGTCGACCACACTGTGTACTCTGTGTACTGATGAGCCTTATTGATCTTTCCCTGTGCCTGAGATTGCTGTTCCACTCGGTGGTGTGTTGGCAGCTTTACAGAATCACCAAGCATCAGATTTGGAGTGGTCATTGGACGAGTACTCCGGAGTAACCCGTTTTTCAGTTTCTCTGAGCAAATAAGAACATTTAAAAACAATTAGACAACATATAATAATTGGCACCATTCTATTTCTCACATTCAGATGTGTATATACTGGGACACAAACATGCTTGCGTGTGGCTAAATTGTAATGTATATCTACACAATATTATGGTTACACCCTAAAACATATATTTAAAGATCACCTTAAACCCTAGATAAAATGCTAAAACGAATTTGAACAATTATGGCAAATTCAGTTTTAACTGCTGTCAGAAGGAAAAAGACTGATCTAAGATCCAAGTCTTCACTTTGATCAAGTGCTTTGTGTTTAGTGTCTAATAAAGGATAAAACGTGTATTAATTTGAATGCTGACTGCTGGATCCACCAAAGTAGCTTCATCAGGCTAACTGCACATCTATAAGTATTTATCTTCTGAATCTCCAGCTACCTTGTAGATGTAATATGCGAGTATACCTTCATTTATAGAGGAATATGACTTGAGTACCAGTTGAGATATCAAGCGATCCTGTCTTCACAGGAATTTCTTTTTTCCATTTACAGGAAACATGGGTTTCCCGTAGTGAACATTTGTCTAAATGATCTTTTTTGCTCGGCACTTCCTGATATGACTGTCTGAGTCACTGCTTGTTTTTTGTGCTGCTTAACATCCTTCTGCCCCAGTACCTTCTTAGGAATGTAGGTGGTGTAGAAGTTTAACACCAAAAAACAATGGAGAAAAAAAAGCCCTGCAAATGCCAACACCTTAACACTTAACATTCCCTAATGGCTTGAGCTGAATATGAAGCTGCAGAATCAGTGTTTTCTTAGACAGTGTCGAAAACATACAATTCTACAGAATTCATTCCTACAATATTGCACTTCATGTGAACCACATGAACAAACCGTTAGCAGAAGCTCCCACGCACTTGTACAACATCTGGGGTAGGTGTGTATGACTTGGTTTCTCGTGCTTTCACACACTTTCGTTTGAATCTTGAGTCATTCTCAGCATGCAAAAGAAAAATGTGAAGGACGCCTCCATCCTGTGCACCTATTTCTGATCAGTTGTATGCATCGATATAACCTAGCCTATTGAACTGTACTGTACTTTATTGTAGTCTTTTTAAAAGACTGAGGTCTTTTAAAGCTACTAGCTTTGAATCCATGCAGCACTTTGAATTGCTTTCATCCTTGGATCACTTTCAAAGGGAAAACTAGAGTAGTTCTACCGGTCTCTGTGCATTTTTTTTAAATGATTCAGGTTGTTCCAGTATCTCTGTTTGTGGCCATCATTGTCTCTGTGGATTGTGTGTAATCCCTGTGGGCGGCCTATGGAGTTTTATACTGTAGGCTAAAAATGAGACTATAATTATAAAATGAACATTAAAAAATGGACCTCCTGTTCCTGTACCACCCATGTGACTGACATTAGCCTGATTTGCCAGGGAAAAATTCAGGGTGATGCTGTTGGAAGAAATGCAAAATAAGGAAATACAAAATGCTTTGCTTCAAACTTCTATTTATTTGAGGTGATATTCATGCTGGCCACGTTGAGCGTTTGATTGATTTGATTGTTCCGTCTGCCCCTCGTAGCGTTGGTCTGGTTTCAGACTCACTTGATTCTTTTGAACCACGGTGCATTTGCGTTCATCTTACGTCATCAGAAACGCGGCTGGAGAACACAATACGGCTCAGCAAGGTTTTTTGTTTTTTATTATTTTGGTGCTATTATGTGCAGCACTTGTTACACGCAGTAGTGGATTTTTTTCTGTGTCCCACAGCATTCTCCTGTCACTCTTGGTACCGGTGTGTTATGGAAACGAATGATGTCGTCATTGGCTAAAGCACATGCAGAGGTTACTTTTACTTCCTGATCAAGTGCGGACCCGAGTACGAGTTGCATTCACATTCGCGGGAATCGTGGCTCAGTTCCAGGGCCACCGAACTCAGAGCACCTCCTACAGGAAGTCTTAGGTTTGGTACTGTGGTGTGTTTCCTTTTCCACATGGCAGCTTTCACATTACCAATTTTTCATGCAAACCCTGCTCTGATTCGGACTAAACTGCTAGTGTGAAAGCCTCCTTAGTGTGTGTATATACAGTAGTAATAAACTATGGGTAAGCATGCAATAGTATCTATAAACGTCTTTAATAAAGGAATTTTCATGGATGTCAGTGGTAGTTAAAGCATCTGCTTCAGCGTCCAGTAGTCTTGCCACCAGCTCTTTCTGATGATAATTAATGACGAAGGTAACACCACCTCATTTTTTTATTTTTATTTAATTAACTCGCCATCTGGGCTTCTTTTGTTATTGAGGTATTCAAGATGCGTGTTTTTGGTTTGTGTGAAAGATTTTTATTTATTATTTTTTGGAGACGAGCGTTATTATGCGAGATTTATAATCAGCAGTTCTTTTCACACTTTTGGTAAAGTAGAACTTTAATTGAAAGTTTGCACAGGGATTGAAAGACTTCTGAGGTGCTTGCATGGAGGTGTCGCTATGTGTCTAGTGCTGATTTGTGACCGTGCAATTAAAATGATTATTATTCTTAGTAGAAGTGGTATTTGGAACAATTTAGTAAGTGGCAACCTGGCATGCTCTGTGGAATGCATAAAATGCTGAGTTAGGCCCAGTTCACATCAATTTTGGATCAGGATTACACAAGTGATTTTGTAACTGAAGCTCATGCCATCCATGCCCAAATGGTGAAGTCTTTCAAAGATTGCTCAGCTGGCTGTGTTTCAGTAAGAACAGTGACAATTTAAGTGGCTTTTACTCTTGCATGGGAAAGACATCAGTAAATAGGGTTGTAAAAGGTGGTTGAACTCGCACATTTAATGTTCCCGATGGTTGCGCATTTGTGCAGCATGCTGGTTAAAACCTGAGAATGTCCACGCAGCATGTGATTAAATGTGATTAGTCAGATGTGATTAGATGTAATTAAGCTGGCCCACTGCCAATATAAGATACCTTATGTTAGTTTGTCTTTCAATTACTCACCCGTTTGTATATAATGGTTAATGCATTGGAATTTTTTTATTTATTTTTTTTTTTTTAAAGCAGACCTCAAGGTCAAATTGATATTTTTATTGCTTTGCACGGTTTTCTAAGATTTACTTTAGTCAGTATTTAAATATAGATTTTAAATAATTATTACAATGCAGCTTTTTCTTAATTTTATTATGATTTATTTATTTTAAAAGAAATAAATATTTATTATTATAATAAACATTTTTGCCCTTTCCTTTTTTGTACGAGTTCATTTGACGAGCCATTCTGGAAAGAAAGAAACTGCACCATAAATATATTGTGGTATCAGGTCACTTGATCATATTGAACACAACTCCAATACAGACCAACTCCACAGAAGCACTGACTGATTTCTGTACTTTCTATAACCCCCCCCCCCCCCCCCCCCCCCCCAATTATGAAAGTAGATATTTTTGAGTTAAGCAAGACTTTATACACAACATTGACAGGTTTGAAGCTTTCCACTTGCTCCCTGTACCCTAGAAGATCTCTTATTTATGCTCAAACAGACTATTTTGGGTTGTTGTCACAAATTTTGGGAAAGGTGTCAAACTATTCTCACTTCATGAAACACCCAGCCAACATCGGAGACCTGCTCTATTTTTCATTTTTTCATTTTCACCTTGTTGAGCTGCTCCAGTAAGACTGATGGGAACATGATTTGCCATCCTTGTCATTGTGCTCTGCTAGCATTAGTCACTATACCCAGTTACAGCTCCTTGGGAATGCTCTCGCTCGAATTTTATCCAGAACCTTAAAAACTTATCACAGCATTCTCGTTCTCAGATGCTTCTACTTGGTTCCAGTTAGTTCCAGTTTTGATTTTATGGTGCAACTGTTGTGTATAAATCACTAAATGGCCTAGGACAAAAATGTATTTCTAATATGTTAAAGAATGCAAACCTAACAGGCCCACTGGGTCATGATTCAATTGCAAATGGACACATGAGATGGATAGCTGTTCAGACTTGTTTTTTTTCTTGCATCAAATGTGTTGTTTGTTTTTGTTTTGTTTTGTTTGTTTAATGTAGTATTTCCTTTTGCTTATCGAAAACGCCCGAAGTGGAAAAATTTTAAAACTCCATTTTCGTTGTTTGCTAAGACTGATGTCACATCACATTGCTCATGCCCATTGTGGATTGAAGTGCATTATGAATGTATTCAGACTATAAAGGCTGCTGCTCTTTCTGCTGCAATTTCTTATTTGATAATGTGTTTACCATTTAAATTCACATTATTTGCTCTTGTGCATAAGCACTGGAAAATTATGCACACTGTACTCTATACAACGATAAGTAATGCAAATTGGGAGATTGATATGAAGAGAGGTTTAATATTGTAAACAAAATGTACTACAGATTCACCATATCTTAAAGGAATACATTTTATAAATTCTTCCCAAAATTTGATTAAATAAACAAAGTTTCTGACCTGGGGAAAATGATCGATCGAATGAGCTCTGTAGCGGAGGTCAAAGTGAGGTTTCAAAAATTCCCAGATTTCCACGGCCTCGTTTTACTTCTAGCTCTAAATAGTGCATTTGCACAATACGCACGTTCATAATGATGTCGCTAAGGCAGCTGGCATCATTTATACTGGGTTGACAGGTTTGTGAGCATTTTGTAATGGAGAGGCAAAAACTACATGTGGATGTGGCCTGGATTATACACAGCAGAACTTCATATATATGCCACCTATACAAATCCTAATCACTCATTTTCATTCCTTTTTTATTTTATTTTTTTTAAATAAAGCAGTAATTCCTAGGGTGAGATGAACAAAATCTAATATAGCAATATGGATAATTTCATACCTTTTTAAAATATATTTATAGCACAATGTTATTTATATATAATTTTTTTCTCGCTAATTGATAAATATTATCTATACAAATGACAGAAGTACATCCCTTTTTAGGTGCAAGTTAATCTATTAATCGGGCTGATGCCTATTCTGTGTGAGTGTTGTGGGGAGTTTCATTTTGTCATTATTCTCCATGCTTGTTTTTGTGTTTGTTACAGCACACCGCTAGTAGCTCCTAGCTCCGGCCTTAGTGATGTAAATCTTCTGCTGAAAAGTGGCTTTTGCCAGTGATGCAGTATGTATCTCCGTATCTCACAGCCCTAGTAGCTCCCTCAGCAGTGAGCTAAAATGCTCTCATTATGACACATAATGTCATAAATAATCAGTGTGCATGAATGTTTCAGGCTCCTGATGCACAATGTAACCTATTCATGCAGTAATCTGAGCTAATTTTGAAAATGGGGACAAGAGGCACACATGCGCGGAAGCGATCTCTCGTGGTGTTGGTCCATGGTTAAATATTTATATGGATGCTAACATGCCAAACTCCCAATCCAAGGATGAAATAAACTCAGGAAGTTCAAAAGAAGTGTTATTCTGTGTAAAGAATGCAGATGATTGACCAAATAGTTAGAGTAATTGGACCACTTCAGATCTGATTTCAGGTATTTCATCTATTTGCTTAATGTATGATTTTAATCTTCCTTCACTTATACATAACTTCACTTACCTTTGTGCAGTACATGGGCTGTAAACATCATTTCACCTTGCTTGACCCTTTAAGGTGTTTTTATATATATAATAATATATATAAAAGGACTGCTTGAAGTGTGGAGCAGATTTTTCCCCCCTCAGGCTTCTTTTGACTTTTGGCTTTGACTCGACCGTGATATTGGATTGTGTCTATCTCCAGTAAGCTTCACAGCCCATGTAAATTCATGGAGTGAAAAATAACACCAAAGCACAAGCAAGCTCCCTCTTTCTCGCTCTGTAATGGAGCAGTCTTTTGATGTCACCTCGCTATGCTTTTACATGGCTAAACTCGAGAGTACTTTTAGCTTTCCCCTTGAAAACATGAGCAGTCATATCTATACTTTAATTTATAAGGCCAAATCTCAGGAGGGAAAGTTGGAACAATTTTTTATTTATTTTTTTTTTTTTAAATGCAAGTTGGTTCTCCTTCAACTTAACCATGCTTCAGCCATGAGCTCTCCTGAGCACTGGGGTTGGATAAGAGCAGTCTATAGAAGATAGATTGCTCATACCATTAGTCACTGCCCCCCAACCCCCCCCCCCCCCCCCCCGAGACGACCAAACAAACAAAAACAAACTATGTTGTAGAAACTGGTGCTGGTTTGAATGATCTTTTAAAGCGGGACTGCTTACCTTAGCCGCTTCTTCAGCACTCTTTAATATGGCTCTTACTGCTTCGAGCCATCTATGACTTGGACATTTCTCACTTGAAGTCATGGGTGGTACTGCGGACATTTATTTTGGTTCTTTCCGATCTAAAAAGTTTAGGCCCTGCTACAGTGCTTTTGTAGCTCATGTAATTAGCCATTTTTCAGCCAAGCTTAAGGTTATTAAGTCTAGCGCTTGCATAATATGTGAAGTGTTTTTTTTTTTAGACCCACTCCAGCAGCCATTTTTGCTGTTGTCACATGCCTGTTTTCAAACACAATCTGCGTCACAGGCCCCTGACGTAATCTCCGTTGAACAAAGAAAGGCAGTCTGTTAAGTATTTGCTAATAGTAGAGGTGTATGTTTTGGTCCTTTTCACAGCTCACGTACTCGGTTAAGTGCGAGCTGCTCACAGCTCGCTGTGTTTATGCAATTCAGAAAACCTAATGGCAGAGATTTCACTCTGCATGCGAGGTGATGGAGCGCAGAAAATGTAAAAGTTAAAAGCTCACTGAATCAACATAACTGGCGGCACTTTAATAAACACTCATTTTAAACCCACCACTTGGAAAGGCAGCTTTCGCGTACACAAAGCAAATTTCATCGAGCTAATAAAGTTGATTTGATTACATACGGTAGTAATGCATGCTTCTAATAATCTGAGGGTCCAATCCAGGCAATTTTAGGACACATTTACTTACTGAGAGAGTAAGTAGAGTAGATCAGTGTGTTTGTGTTTGATAGATATGTAGAATAAGCCCTTCTCCCTGTGTAAGCTGAGGTTACAGACTTTGACTTGTATCTAATCCTGACCTTTGACGACTTTTGTAAAGTACACTGGTAATTAGGGCTGCACAATTAATTGAATATAAATCAGTGAATAATCGTGATCTCACTAGTGATCAAAATAATCGTGATTATCGTTTGTAGGATTTATGTGGAACGATCATTGTAACCAGCAGATGAACCGATCAGATTTTTGAATTGATCCAAACAGGGTCAAGGTCACTGCAAGTTCAGATGTCTGAAATTTCTTCTCTACTTGTATAGACAGCAGGCTTTATCTCTCAGGCCTACACATCCTTTTCAAACATCATGTGTCTCACCATATATCACAGTATATTGTAGAACCATTTATCATCACACACCTACTTTAGACTATGTGACTGGAGTTATGGAGGTCACATGTCTGAGGATTTACTGTAGACAGCTTGCCTTGTAGACTTTGTGCATTAAATAAGGGGTTTTGTGGAGGTTCAAATGCCTTCCTTGGCTCTACTGTTTTGGCCTTCTGGCAAAACGCTTAAGGCCACACTTTCATTCCAAGTGCCCTTCCAGCATGGATAAATGCGTTAAATACCATGCCTCTGTCAGAACACAAAAAGTGCACAATTAATACACAGGCTTCATAGTTTACATTAACAAAAAAGGGTGTAAATATGTTTCCACTCAAAAAGCATTTAGGACTGGGTCGTGCAGCTGGTGCAGGCCTTTGTGCTGAAGCTGACCTGTGAGAAGCTTTTCCCCTCTTCAGCATGGAGGTCAGCATTGTTCCTTATTAACCTTGTGCAGCTTGTTAACTTCCTGCCAGTTAATGGTGCGGCTCGGCAGAAGTGGCTCTGAATGCTTTACAAACTCTCAAAGTAAGTAAAGATTAACTTTCCAGTGGGCGCACTTTCCCGTTTCATCTTTTGTGCACTTGCTCTTTAAAGGGCGACATTTGTCAGGAGGTTTTTTTTTTTTTACTCTTTCTTTTCCCCTTAATCTACAGTTAAAAGTAAGTGTAGGTCTCCTTCAGTGTCTCCACACTGATTAGTGACTCTTGCTATTGTCTGATGGATTGTGCCAAATTACCCCAAAACTGCACAATACTACTTTTTTTTTTTTTTGTATTTTACTGATGGTCATTTAGGTTTGTGTCCTATTAAGAGTGCGCACTTTCCCATTTCAGCAAAAAAATTTTTCAAACCATTCTAAAATAAATAAATAGATTACAAATCCCCTGTCGCTTTGTAGAACACAAATGAACTTCCTGTAAAGATCACCTTCCTCGCCCTGAAGAATAGCATTAATGACACGTAATAGTTTGTGAATAATTTTGTTTATATGGCTTTATTTTTGTTGATTTCTTGTCTTCATACATTGATTGAAAAGCTCCCCATGCATGCTATGTTGTTGCTTTACTCAGTTAGCTCTTCAGCATTTGAATCAGTTAATATTGACTCTGTGGACAAAGATTCAGGTCACATTTCTTGATGTGGTGTGAAAAATGAAGACTCCATGTGTTTCTTTGCAGAGGAGATCAGCAGACATGGAAGTATCTTCAGCAGGATTCTTTATCCCAGTCGAGAGCATCAGTCTACAATATCAGAATATGCTGTTTCGTGCTGTAGTCATCAAGCCTAACTAAGGGAGACATGCATTGTACTTTTATAGGCTTTCAGTGGGCCGTCCTTAGAGGTTTTACAAAGGAAGTGAGAAGCGACAGGAGCCTGCAGAGTTTCAACAGGCCTAATCCAATTAACATATCTGTATCCACACCTAGGGCACCGCATTCACATTTAACTCAGACAGCGATCAAAGAAACAGGCAGACCCATTCAGCTGTAAAGTCTCAGCTTGACCTAAATATTCAAAAGTTGCTATGTTGAATGCTCATACACAATGTATATCACTTTGTTTCCTATGATGATCTGGGATAAACACAGGATCAGTTGATCTTAAAGTATATTAATTGTGCATTCAGACAGATCTTAAGCTGCATGAAGTAAATTTCTTATCTTAACCGAACATAAACAGTGTCCTGACATCACTGAGATTATTAAATGGTGGTGTTATGCGTTACCATCCCGAAGTGTTTTATTCCTTTTACGTCACAGGGCTCTAAATTGATTGCCCTGTCCATCCATCCATTTTCTGTACCGTTTATCCTACACAGGGTCATGGGGAAGCCTGGACCCTATCTCAGGGAGCTAGGGGCACAAGGCGGGGGACACCCCAGATGTGGTGCAAACTCATCGCAGGGCACAATCACACACAGTTATACCAGTCAACCTACAATGCTTGTCTGTGGACTGGGGGAGAAAACCGGAGTACCCGGAGGAAACCCCCGAAGCACGGGGAGAACATGCAATCTCCGTGCACAGGAAGCGGGAATTGAACCCCCAACTCCAGAGGTGCGATGTAAACATACTAACCACTAAGCCAAAGTTTACAGTCATTCCCTTACCAGCCCCTCTTTATTGCTCTCACTCAAAGTTAATAACACAAGAAATGCAGCTTGTCGTGTTGCCGTTAGTCCTTGGCACGATTACATGGGATTTTAAGAATGTTAATTAGCTATTATGTTCTCTCTTCTAGAATTGCAACAACGAATCTCATTATCGATTAGTCAGTCTGTCATAGAACGGGGTACACTTACTCAGTGCGTTACTTCTGTTCCGAAAACGCACATCAGAGAGTACAGACTAAAGTTGTTTCCCAAATGACGTACTATATACTTACACTATTCGCTATGTACTCTACCATGTAGTGTCTGAATTTCACAACGGTAGGATCATCTCAAATGGAACACTAGCGTTTTTTTTTATTTTTTATTTTTTTTATAAACTACTCGGAAGTATAAGCCACTTCCTAGGGGGTGGCACATGACGTCAAACGCATGTAATGCGCAGCTTCTAGCTTTAGCAGAATACCCAGTGTCAATGTTACCTTTTATCCCCAACATTACCTCAGTCATTACATCAGACGGAGGCATAATTGTCAAGTGACAGTGGAAATAAGTGTATGACCTCCAAGTCCTCTAAGGCATGGGAGCATTTTATATTAAATGCTGTGAAGTGGACTGTAACCTGCAAACTTAACAAAGTGAAGCTTGTGTAGCACTGAAGCACGACAGTGATGCACGAGCACAAACGTATGTTTATATCCAAAATGCATTAGTGTGTGCAAGGGGTTGGGGAAACTGATGCGAGTTGCTTAAAAGGTTTAGTTTAATTCAAGTTTATAGTTGTTATATGCTGTATTTGTGCACTTGGAGCGTAAGTAAGTGCTGTAATGTCCAACGCTATGATCAAAATAAACATACTTTATGATTATAAAAAGAATCCATAAGGTGCAGTGAAAGTGAGATTTTATTAATTCAGGACTGTAGTTTAATTAGCAATGCATAAATACTTATGTATAATATAAACTTGTGTATATATATTTGAAAAATAAGATACAGATTAATCGATTATGAAAATAATCGTTGGTTGCAGCCCTAATATCATCAGTCGTACTATTGTATTCTTGGTAGCTGGCCTACCCTGCATCATGGGAGATAAACCTAATGCTTTGCCTCATGTGGCTTGTTCATTTATAAAAAGTCTATTCGTTTTGCAATGCCATTGTGCAAGTCAGATTGGTTCCTTTCTTCACACAGAACAGTCAGATATGCAGTAACAGAGGCTGGTGTGTAAGAAAAGGTTCATGTTCTCCTATCCTCACTGCCACGCTGCTCATACTCAGCTTGGCTATAACTGTCATTCAATACAGGCTCTCTGGAGTTTCTATAGTAACCATGGACCGTCAAGAGTTTGTGGCCCTTTTTCGATTTTTCCTTGGCCTTTTTATCCTTTCTCACACCACCAGTCTCGATTAATCTGCCTCTGACTACTTCTTGTGGCCCACTGCAAACGACCCATTATATTATAGCGTGATACGGAGAGCGTGATTTGCTATGTTAAGAAGATTCCACTTCATTTAGTTTGAGAGAATCATTGAGAAGCAAGGGCTTGCTGAAAGAATGGGCAGTTTACGAGCGCTGACATGTGGAGGACTGCGCTTGGCATTGGATCGATCTGCCTTTAATAGATTGTGAAGAACTTGCAGATCCGTCTTGTAGTTTTGCAGTGTTCAGACTCGAGTAATTCGATGAGCGTGCTATTGGGTTCTTTATATAGTTCTACTTATATGGTGTTGACATCTTTGACGGGAAAAAAAAAATACTTGAGCCATTCCTTGTGTGATGATACCTTAAATCAGTGTGGACTTGCTGTAAGAGCCATAGCTTCTGACATGCCAGTGTACTCCATGAACTGTACACAAGCAGCTCTGCTTAAGATGAAAGGTCTCTGATAGAAAGCATAGCAGACTGTGCAGGTCCCCCCATTTACCCAGCCCCCAGGAAAGCTAGCATGCAGCTGGCATGTTTTCCTCTGGGCCTCATCATAAATTTGCACAAACTCTTTTGGGGATTAATTTGTAGTAGATGAAATGCTAATAACCTCATATTTATTAAAAAATGAGGAAGAATGTGCTGTTGGACAGCTATTAAGTGCTCCCAGGGTGAGCATGGCACCGGCACATTTCTGGCACAGCTGCTCATTTGAGAAATCGGTCTAATTAGCCATTGTCCGTGCACACCAGGACTTTGTAGCGCAGTCTGATCTATGATGAGAGCAGTTAGAGGGTTTCCAGGGATCACCTATGGTGTGGAATATGTGTAAATTCATCACGTACTCCTAGAGTACGGTAACACTGTTGACTTGGAAATGTGGCAACTTCAAAGTAGTGTCTGACTTCCTATTTTGAGGGGGTTGCTTATGCTTCACATAGTACTGACTTGTTTCCTCACTAGCAGTTGTTCCAGATCCAGGGTTGTTTGAGCCCAGATTTTGGTACAGTTGGTGAAGCATGAATGCTGTTTTCGAGCCCGGGAGAGGTGCCGAGAACTGATCTCTGATCCTTTAGAAAATGGTGGTCTGGGGGTTTGCCTCCACCGAACCCTGGTGCGGTTCACATGAGGTGTGGGAGCTGTTCATTACTGGCGCCATGTAC
Source organism: Ictalurus punctatus (assembly GCF_001660625.3). Taxonomy (NCBI): domain Eukaryota; kingdom Metazoa; phylum Chordata; class Actinopteri; order Siluriformes; family Ictaluridae; genus Ictalurus; species Ictalurus punctatus. Next base: position 21,651,669 of record NC_030425.2, read on the forward strand.
TGAGTAACATGGTTCACTTGTCTTGTTACTTTCTACTTCCATGATGCTGAGGAAAGAGTTATCATGGGTATTGAAGTATAAAACCACACTTTCATAGGGTTGGAGCACTGTAAAAACGCGCGTCATCTCGTGTCTGCCTGCACGTCTAAAACTCATCATCTACGAGAGGGACTCCTTATTTGCAGGTGTTCCTGCACGATGAAATGCCATACCGAAAAGTGCTGTTCTGCTCTGCTTGAGTCTTGGTAGCAAAAAACAAATCGAACAGAAAACAGATGAACCGAGTGCTTCCCATTTTGCAAACCTGCTGGATTGAATTGATCCATGGTTTGGGAGGAATTCTTTTATGTGACAGCAAACCTGTGATTAGGAGCACCTCCACCGAAGGAGCTCGGCTGTGGAATTAAGCTTTCAGACAAAGTGTGAAAACACCCAGAGCTTCTATTAGGAGCATGGAACAATGAATGTCTGTACTCAAGGTGGAGGGGGGGTGTGTGTGTGGGACTGATTTTAAATCCCACTCTCCGCTGCAGGAACTTTGACCAATCCCACCAGCTCATTATTTTTGCTCCTGTGGCACCTGCAATATTTTCTAATGAACTTAGCTGGAGCAGGCCATCACTTTCAATACGCTCCAATGTTAATAAACATTGCATTTGTTTTTCCAGAGATTCTGAGTTCCTCCTGCACAAAACTCACATGAACCAAAAAGTCCCACAACCTTTTTTTTTTTTTTTTTTGGGTATTCCAAAGGCCCAAAGGATCCCAGTCCCAATACACACAATTAGCTCAAGGCTTTGAAATTTAGGGGGAGTGATTAAAGGCGTGAATAATGCAAAGTGACAGTGTGGTATACTTCTTAAAAAGGAAAACAGTCTATAAAAGTCTTGATGTTTAAGAGGACAGTATAAGGTTGATGAAGCACAAGAAGTCTCTGAGATGAGAGGGTCAGCGCGAGACAGGGGACAAGTTCATGCCTGGTGAAAAATCCCAGATGGCCATCTTCTACTGCTCTGCTTCAGGCTGCAAATTTGGGAGGGGAAACTTTTCATTATCTGTTGCTTGCACATGTGGGTTCACATGTCTGGCTCACTGAGATAGGGTGCATTTTCTTTAAGACTTTATGTAAACTTGGACCTGTATATTTAACTACCACTATGGACATTTCAGACCCGTATTTTATGTAAGATGTGTATGATTAGGCTGACAAAGATGTTCCTTTTAAGTGCCTGAATAAGCTGTCGCAGCCAAGTTTAAAAAAGATAAGTCAGAAATAGCACTGCCCAATAGGACTGTATATAGGGCAATTGCAGACCTATATACAGTCCATGTAAGGCCTTTTGGGGGGGGCGTGGGGATATATATATATATATATATATATATATATATATATATATATATATATATATATATATATATATATATATATATATATATATATATATATATATAAATAAAATAAATAAATATTTTCAAGGCCTTACATGGACTATAAAGCACTCCTCCAGAGATATTGTGTATGTGTGAGCGTTACCATGGGCCAAGCTTGCTCTGGTATCCCGAGAGTAGCATGTGCGTTCTGCTTTTCTGCAGAATTAATTCTCATTTTCAGGTGGTCTGCTTTCTCTGGTATACCAAGTTGATCTTGACATTTATTTAATTGGAAAATAAACAACTGCTGGATTATTTTTAAAACCTGTATGGCACTGCATTTCAATGAGGTTGTTGTATAGCCCTTCCTTCCATTTCAGTAATTATCCCTAGAGGCTGCTGCGAATTTAACACGCACAGTGCTGCCTGTCGACATTCCCTTTGTTTCGTTTTTTTTCCATCACTGGAACATTTCGTTTTGTTTTCCGTTAGATCTCTGCCTTAGTTAAAATGTAGCAGGAGATTGTGCGCTTGTACAGATTGTTATATAGATAGTTAGGAGCTCTAATGGTACACGTCAGGTTAGGTGGAGGCTAATTGTAGATGATGGCACTAATTTCTGTGGGAATGTGGGGCTCTCATTGCGATCTCTCTCTAGTGCTGCTCTGTTCTCCTTTCTGAAGCTACTTGATGAGTCTACCGTACACTGGGAGGTAATTGGGCCACCTGCACATTTCTCACGACACAGCTCTGCTTTTAGATGTTAGAGCAGTGTAGCGCTGACAGGCTAGCATTATTGCTGTGTCTTGCCTATTTTTTAAGGTCTGCTTTCATCCTTGTCCATAAATATCTTTCTCCATGACGTTCCATGCATTCCTTCGAGATGCAGTGCAAGTGCACCGCAGGCCTTCTCAGACTTGGCATTAGAAACTTGAGATACATCTGCATTATCTGGTATTCGGTTTAAATATGTCAAGATTTTGGATCAGAGGCCAATGACACAACTCCAGATCTTATCTAATGTTTTGTTGCCATGTTTTGGGAAGGACATGCTGTTTCCTTGTGTGTGTGTGAGGGAGTTGAGCATGATGTTGGGATGATATGGCATTATTTTCATCTCTGTGCTAGCCTAAGCTTAGAGCTAGAAGCACTAAATCCAGCTGTGACTTAACATCCAGCCTTTTAAGTCCCTTATCTCAACTTGATCAGAACGCACCTGCCCTTGGCTCTACTTTGCCTTGTCCACTGCTTTCTACAGAACTCTGATTGCAGAGTAGCCCCTTATAATTTTACCCGTCATACCCAACGTTTCTTCTTCTTTTGTACCGTGCTTATTTCATTATGCCATAATCCTTTTATTCATTTTTCGTCCCTGTTCTCTAATCTGTGATTGTCTTTATGGTTGGCTTCTCCACTTGCTTCAGTGCCTCGAAGCAAATCTGTTTTCGGAACGCTTTATTCTTTTCTTTGCCACACTGGTTTTATATGGCTTATGGAATTTGTGTTGTAATACAAGCTGTTTACTTGAGATTAAGTAGAAATGAATGGGAGGAGATCAGGACTGAAAACCCTCTTATCTGAATGCTTTTTATCCCTTACACCGACAATCCATGACCCCCCCCCCCCCCCCCCCCCCCCACCATCATCACCATATCTGTTCAATTCGGTGTCAAACCCAAAGGCTTGTATTACACATTCCGTAATACATCTAAGCATATCACACAAGTGGATGAGTACCCAAGTTACAAAATCTAAGCATGTAGTTGTTCATGTGGGGTTTTTGGTCCTTACTTGAGATTATCACTTAGAATATGAATTCCTTCCTACTGATGTGAAAAATTCAGCACGTCATTTTTAATATCATTCAACATAACACCGACTCTTAGATTGCTACGTTTTCTGTCAGGATTTTAGGGTCGCTCATTTTCATTTTACGTTTATGAGCTCATTTTTGCTAGACCTGATGATGATCTATACAGCTTCTCAGCATCTAATGAAACTTTCAGTTTGTCATTCAGGGGTCATTCGATGTTTTTGTTGCAAGGATTCTGGGGTTGAATGATGATTTCAGTCATGCCATGCCTTTTTTTTTTTCTTTTCTTTTTTTTTTCCCTTCTTTCCTCCTTTTTTCCTCACCCCCACAGGTAGACATGTCGATGTGCCTCACACACACATCAGGAGTTTAGCAGCTCATGAACTTCTGTGTTCTCCCATTCATCAGAGGGAGAATCGATCTGCTTGAAAACTAAAGCTTGGCAGTTGTGTGGATAGGAGGCCGGCTGACTTCAGTTCAGTACATCAGGCGTACGCCTTCACCATGTAGTCTGCGCCTTTTGATCTAAAAATGAGGTCGTGGTCGGGGCACTTGGACCGCTTTAAGATGACCTGTAATACTGGAGCAGCTTAATCTGCACTGCCCGTTTTCATTAAGGCAGCCTTAACTTGGCAGCTTCATTAAGTGTAGCTGTCTTACTGTGTGTCTATTTCTCTCAGATTTTTCTCTTTATGTCTGAGAGTAGAGTGCTCCTGTCTTCAGCTTTGCTTCTTTTGATCTTTTTTTCTTTTTATTGTTACTATATCTGTCTTGCTACGTATTTCATTAGTGTCTCATCCTGATTTCTTTTTTTTTAAACCCATGTTTGATGGATACATAAAGTAATCTCCTTTTCTTTAGTAAGAGTCAAGTAAGAGAAAATGTGGTTTTGTTATGTGGTGTATTGCCACCATGTTTTCTTAGAAAATGCGTTTTGAATGCCTCCTCATTTACGACATTTCAAAACAACTCTGTGCTTTACCAAGCATATCTTTTAGATGCAAGTCTAAATGTTTTTCCTCTCTGTGTGTGTTTTGGCAGATATTTGGAGAATACTACCATTTTCGGCACCGCAGGGTGGTGAAAAGGTCTTTATCTCAACACAGAGGAACACACATTCGCCTGCACAGAGAGCCCCAGGTATGTGTGAAGTGCTCCACACCGCTTCCAGACATTTAAGACGACTCAGTATTGCAGTGCATGATTTTTGAGCCAGTAAATGCTACTCAAATGTAGCATTTATTCTGTGAGATATGATGTTTTTTTTTTTTTGGCCCCCCCCCCCCCCCCCCCCCCCCCCCCCAAATGGGATAATTGAGTTAAAATTTAATAATGCCATAGCTCAAGTCAGACTAGAAGGGGTAGGAGAGTGTTCGGGGAATATCAAACAAGTTTACTTGGGTTTGTAGCCCAACATATTTCTCTTCAGGAATAGAACTAGAATTTTCACACACAACAGTCTCTAGAGTTTACACAGAATGGTCTGAAAAACAAAAAACATTGAGTGAGCAACAGTTCTGTGGGAGGAAACCCCTTGTTGATGGAGATCACAAGAAAATGGCCAGATTGTTTTGAGCTGCCAGGAAGGATATATTACTTCTAAAGGCATACTATACTTAGAGGCATACCTTGTATAAAGGTATACTTCGTTTTTATACATGTAAGCTAGTGTATGTGCGCAGTTGTATGCGTAGCCTTTCAAAGTATACTCCATTTGAAGAAGGATCACAACAACACGAAGAACAATGCTTGGGTAATCTCTCGCACGGTTAGCATCCGTATACAAATGCTTATACACGTTAAGGCTAGAGTTATACAAACGCGGGTAAATGGTCTGCACTTATATAGCGCTTTTGTAACCTTAGCGGTTCCAAAACGCTTTACACTGGTTCTCATTCACCCATTCACACTCTCACACCAATGGTAGCAGAGCTGCCATGCAAGGCGCTAACTTGCCATCAACTTGGGGTTCAGTGTCTTGCCCAAGGACACTTCGTCATGTGGGCTGGGAATCAAACCACCAACCCTACAATTAGTGGACAACCTGCTCTACAACCTGAGCCACAGGTGTACTTTCTAATCTGCACTCATTTACGTCTCTTCCGTTTATGCTTCGACTACCTTGAGAATCAACGGCCCTGGGTCACTGTTGCCACCTTGTGGAACAACTAAATAGTGCAAAAGAATTAAATGTGCATGTGCGACCTGCGCGTACAAAGTATGCACGGTTAGAAAAATCAAGCAGCGCCCATACAGTACACATGTACTCTGCTGATGATGAAATTTGCGTCACGCGTACTGTGTGCTGTTCCTAGAGTATGCGTAAAACTTGAAGCATACTTGCTGCTTAAATGATCACTCTTTACACCCGTGGTGAGCAGAAAAGCATCTTGGCATCAGCAGTTTCTGAAATACTCAAACCAGCACATCTGGCACCAACAACCATGCCACGGTTAAAGTCATAGGTCACACTTTTCCCGATTGTGTTTGATGTGAACATTAACTGAGGCTCTTGACCTGCATGAATCTGTGCATTGTGCTACTGCCACATCATTGGCTGATAAGATAATTGCATAAATGTACATGTGTTCCTATTAAAGTGGAAGGTGGGTATATATACACATGTACACACATACACTCACCATCCACTTTATTTGTGGAGTTGAAATTTTGATCTGATCAAATGGTCTAGGTAACCCTTTGAATAATCTCTTAAATAGAAGACTAGTAATCAAGTAAATCTTTGTCTAATTATTGTCACTATCAGAATCTGCCCATATGTTGAGACAATATGCTCCTTGTGCAGTAAAACCATCATGGTAGAAAATACGGTTCATGTAACAGATTTGAATCTAGGTTGGCTGGGCTGTGCGATGGGCGTTGAACTAATAATAAACTTTATTTTATTAATGATGATGATGATAATGAACTAACATTTTGAAGCAGACACAGGACGTGGACTGACCTCCGTAGATTTGGTTCAGTGATTTAATATTTCTAGACATTCGGCCAAGATGCAGAACTTTCTGTTTAAAAAAAAAAAAAAAAAAAAAAAAAAAGAGGTGAAAACTTGAGTATAACACAAGAAATCTACATTTTATCAAACAATGACATTTAATGTTGGTAGTATAAGATGAATAAAAGCATTATACTGATTGATAATTTGTGCATTGTGTCTTGTGTCCTTGGTCCTGAATGTCGGGCAGATGTGTTTTAATGAGCAGCTTTACTCTGGCTACAATCTCTTCTTCTTGCTGTGTGTTTAATAATCACACTTAGATGATTTATTTTTTTTTGTGCTGAGATAGAAGTAATTAAAAACTTAACACAAGCAGTACGATTAAAAATCTGAACGCACTGACTAGACTTCTGGTAATGGCGGCTATAAGCCTCATGCTCTGAATATGCATAACTATGTTGTGGGTTACGTTTAATGCGCATATAATTGAAGATTGTCCACACTCGGCTCAGTTTATTGTACATATAAACAGTTCGTTGGGGATCTGCAATCACTGGCAAAAACCTTTGCGTGTAAACATAACCTATTGTAAGGTCTTGTATGCCTTCCTGGGAATTGATTTCTTCTGTGGGATCAGTGTGGTGATAAGCTCGGTGTCTCATTTGAGCATGATTAGACATCTGTTGGCCCACATCATCCTTGGCTTGTACCGTCTTCCACTTGGTGCTTTTTTTTTTATGCCGGACTTTAATTGAAAGAGCCCTCAGAAGCTCCTCTGGTGTTGCCATCTCCTCCGGCTACTCCCACACCAACTCCCCATATTTGTGCGGTGTTTCATTAAGACCACATAAAGGACCGCCTTCCTGCTTCTTCGACAACTTTTGAAACATGAGCGTTTGAAGTTGAGGTGTCTCCAATGGCTCAGCCTAACATCTGCAGCTATTCAGAGCCATAAGAGTGTTTGTCACTCGCCAGCCGCTTCGATCCAGATGGCAAGATCAGAGGCGACATGAAACCTGATCTCTGCACACCTTCAGATCCAGAGGCTAGAAATCTCCTTAATGGAAATCACTGAGTGGATCAGTATGTGCCATTACTCAGCTTCTACAGGGGGCTAAAGTCTGCATGCAGACTCGTGCTGGATAGCCTTCAGGAGTGAGAGGCTGACTTAGCTAGATGTGCAAAAACACTCTGGTCTGGTGTGCAGAAGTGATGAGGTGTGTGAATAATGAGGCCACCTGGGATCTCGCCACAATGACTGCACACTGGGTGGGATGTGCATGCGTCTCTATAATGTGTGTGTGAATGTCCCAGACGCCCAGGCCAGAGGCGCCCCAGAGGTTCAACAGCCATTAATTCAGATTTGAGAGCCAAAAAAAAATTAATTCTCCCCTTTTAAAAAAATAAAAGGCTTTCTCTCCCTATTACTTGGTTTTTACTGTCCATCTCGACTGATTAAACTCATTATCAAGTCTCCTGTAAGGATTAATAGAGGTTCATCTGCTTTTGGAGCAAGTAAAACAATAATGGGCCTGCTCTTGTGGCAAGATGGGACCGATTCAGAAACTATGACCAAACAGGGCCTGAAGCAGTTTCTGTAGATGACTGGTTAGAGATGTTTTTGCTTCATCATTACTAATCACAGACTGAGATCAGGACGTTTCTAATGTTTACGCAACCGCAGTGGAGCCACGTCATTTTAGACACATGATTTTATACCTGTAAGCAGCGATGCTACTGAAAGACTTTCAGTCGTGCCAGATGCCTTTGCTCACCCTCTCAACAAAGCTTGATGAGATTTCCGCTAGCTGCCCTGCTCCACTTCCTGTTGTTGAATTCTTTTGCTCCCTTAGCGCCAAATTGAAATGGGAGCCTTCCTGGCTTTTAGACGGCTCTTATCACGAAATAACACTTGTAGACAGAAGACTTTGGGATCAAACATTTTTTCCAATTTACATTGCTTTTCCTAATTTGAAGTTAAACTGAACTACCCTTATAAAAATGGGAGCAGCTAGAAAGATTATCAAAGCTTTATCCTTGGAACCTTTTATTGGGGGCTTTCAGACTTGTTATGCTGCCATCATAGCGTCACATTTCATATCATACCCTGAGGAAATGACAATAATTTTGGTCCAGACAGACAAGTATCTCCTTCTGATGTGCGTTACCCACCACCGCCTGCTGTATTTGAAATGTCTGGAGAGTGGCCGGTTAGTTAAGCTTTTCCAGATTACATGCTTCCAGACTCATTTATAATGGAGATTTTTATCTCCACTGCTGGAGCTTCTGGTCTGCATTTTTCAGTCCTTCCCCATAACTTGGAAAAATCACTGCTCGAGGCATTGGTTACTGTTTTTCTCCACCTTAAAGTCTGAACAGCTAAAATGCTGGCATATTAAGCTTAGTTTGTTTATCCTGCATCAATTTTATTTTTGAATACACTGATTTGGCCTTTAGTAGATGCTTCAGCAGATCAGACACTTTGCTTATTAGCAAATCAGTTGGTTCTGCATACAAGTATTGCAATGATGGCGCACTTTCAACAACTACAAACTTGCTTCTAATTATTTTCTAATTGCCCTTATGCATTGATTGAAATGCCTTAATAGGGAACAGAATCCTGTCGTTATTCAGGACTGTGTACACACTAATCACGGCGCTAGTTTCTAGTCTCAAGTATCAAGAGATTGTCGATCATAAGTTCAGCATGCAGTCTCATTAACGCTGTACTCGGGGTTGGAATGGAGTTGGTCTCATTTGTTTTGGCAGTCTGTGAAGTGAACCTAGACATATAGTCTTAAAACACGTCTGTCGCAGGAATGCTCTCAGGTTTACGTTATTAACTCTGTCCGTCATTGCTCACTGGTGAATGCAGTGGATTCCCATTTGAGTCGAGGAGATGAGCTCGACATTATCTCTGGCCTGTGAAGTTTATACAGGATTAGAGAGAAATTTAAATTCTACCACAATCTTCAGTCTACTCTTCTTTCACAGAAAGCTTTTGACATCAATGTAAAAAATAATAAGCCGGGTTTTAGTTGGTCTCGGATGAATTCTTTCCCTGTTGCACTTCGAGTTCCCTTTATAAACGAATTCTCTATAGATGTATACTAAGCTCAGACAGCGTTTTAATATTTCATGACCTTAGCATTTTTTTATATATATATATATATATATATATATATATATATATATATATATATATATATATATATATATATATATATATATATATATATATATATATATATATATAAAATAAAATTTAAATAATTAAACGATTTCGACATCAAAGTCCTCTCCTATGGAAAAGGCTATGCAATCCACATTTATAGTTCAAAAAGGCATGCACTTCAAAAGTGAAAATCCTGAGACACTAAAAGTGGACTTGACCAGGTATCAGAAATAATGATCGACTTTATCATGTTTCATCAGATCAGTTGATTTGATATTAGAGGATCTTATGGTATAACACAAACGGTTTCCTATTTTATCAATATGCCTTGTAATAAAAAAAGATGGCACATGTTTATACCAAATCAATTTAAAAAAAAAAACAAAAAAAAAAACACGAGGTTTCACGTAGGAGACACTTTACCATCAAGAGGCCATTCATATAGAAGCTAAATAATTACTGTATTCAACCTGCTGACTATTGAACAACTGGTTTAATGCCGTTAAGATATGGTGGGCCTCATGTACATCACTTGTTGTGTTTCTCCTAGATTAACTATTCTATTTGTGATTTAATTTATCCTAATAGGCCTGAAAGCATAATGAAGAGAGAAAACCTAAGGACAATAAGTTTATATATAATACGTTCCAGCTATTTATAATGTTATATTTTATTTAATTATTCTGTTAAAAAAAAAAAGTTGCATAGTAGTAGGTCCAGTAGACCATACATATGCGTAATACATATGCGTATTGGAATTTTTCCGTGATTGTTCTTGTTGTAGACGACTCTTTGATGTTCTCTGATGTCTGACGTTAAACTGTTGTGGGGGTTTTTTTTTCTTCTCTTCCTCGCTCCCTTTCCTTTGTGGGTGTTACTTTCAGAATGAAACCATTTCTAATAAACTATGCTCATTTTGTGGTACTTGCCTGTGGATTGGGCTTTGCATTCGTAAACTGAGTGCTGGCTACCTGGGTAATTCCACCAAGATGAAGCTGTGCTACTTTCAGCCTGACCTTGCAGCTTTGTCAGGGATGACTTACTCTGGCTGTGTGCTCTGATCACTTCAGCCGAGCTGTCACTTTGCTGCTGAACAGAGGAGGCTGGATGCTCTGCTTCAGTCAGGAGTTTGTCTACCTGTGTTCCCTCTTAGTTTACTGGCCTTTATTAGCTTGACTGCTTTACAGGTTTCCAAGTCATTATAAATTGTTACCATGATGATGAGGACAATTTCTATATTACTATGACTGTCTTAATATATAGGAATCATTTTAGTGATGGGTGTTCAGACACAGGCTAAGCAGTTATTAAACTGTCGACTGTTCCTTCTCACCAGCCATGTGATTACTACATAAAAGTTTAAGTCATTCTGAAAATAGAAAAGCTGTTTATAGCTGATGGGCATATTTCCTTTTTTGAAGCGCTCGTACAGTGACTGCTTGCCTCCACATCTGATATAACATCTAATTTCAGTACTGCTGAGGCCTGGGAAAGAGTGGCAGATTAAATGTAAGGCCCCAATGAACACTAATGCTTGTCGTAGGATCATTTCCCAATACGCTAGACATGAGCATGAATGAAGTTGATTTACAGCAATATGCATTATAACTGAGTAAATGTTAGTTGTCTATGCACATTATTTGCTACCGTCAAATCTGCCACTTCATTTTCAGTTAACATTAAAATCCTGATTTGTAATATTATTACAACTGCCTGGGTTAGTAATACTGCCTTTTTGTACTTCGAGTGTCATTGATTCAAACATGCTTGCATTATCACGGTGTGTGTTTTTCTTAGGTAAAATGGACAGAGCAGCAAGTGGTGAAACCGAGGAAGAAGAGGGACATTTACTCCGAGCCTGTTGACCCCAAGTTTGCACAGCAGTGGTACCTGGTGAGTCATGCACCCATACATGCTCGGGCAGATGTGGTCAGTGAGTGAAATGTCACCACGTTTGATTGTTACTTCAGTTGAACGACTGGCCCATAAAGATGGCCTATCCTTCAGATCTGAGTAGGAGGTTATGTTCTATATCATGGTGCATGTGATTGCATCAATTTAACCAGTGCTGAATGCTTAGCCTTCTCAAAACTTTGGCCACAAATGATGTGACTTGGTCTTGCAACAGTATGCGGTTTTGTTTCAAGACACACAAATGCACTATAGGGCTAAACGTTAGTTGACACCTGACCATCACACCCATATGTGGGCCTTGGATGCATAGAATATCTATGTTCTGTAGCTTTACAATTTCTTTCAGTGGGACTAACCGACCCAAACATGTTCCAGCATGACAATGCCCCCGCGCACAAAGCGATCTCCTTGAAGACATGGTTTGCCTGCCAAAGTTAAAGTGGAAGAACTCGAGTTGCCTGCACAAAGCCCTGACCTAAACCCCACGGAACACCACGGACTGTGCTCCAGGACTCCTCACCCAACATCAGTGCCTGAACTCACTAATGCTCTTGTGGCTGAATGAGCAAATTCCCACAGCCACACGTCAAAATCTAGTGGAAAGCCTTCCCAGAAGAGTGGAGGATATTCTAAAGTAAAAGGGGGGACTAGATCTCTAATGGGAAATTCAAAAAGCACGTACAAGTGTGATGATAGTGTCCACAAACTTTTGCCCATACAGTGTATCAGATTAGTGCATCACATTAGTACATCTTGACATGATGTGAATTTAATTACTACATTTGATGGTATTTTTTGACCACTAACTGTTGGTCTTCTTTTTGGTTTTGCTATTTGGTAGTGATATCACAATGTGCCAGAGTTCTGATAGTTTGCCTCTGATACATGAATGAAAATAAGGTATTGCAGTCATAATTTTCACATTTGTCATGTCAGGCAGAAATCATGTTTACTTATCTGAGCAAGGTGAAGCAGATGAGGGTTATGGGCTCTGTACTGGTAGCTTGGCTGTACCGGGATTTTTATCTCACAACCTTCTGATTAGTAGCCTAGAGCCTTAACCACAGTCACTACTTGTAGCTGGATGGAAACGGTCATCCCCTGCATAGCTGAGAGACATCCAGCTTTGAGACTCGACGTGCTTACACCCAGATATGTTAACTGTATAAAACGTTTCCATAGTAATGTTCATGAAAGATCCACTGTAGAAGATTTCATAGATGTGAAACAGATGAACAGCCCCAAAGCGCTCTTGTTTGCTCTCTTTGTGGAGAGAGCAGTGCCTACAGACAATTCTGCTTTGTGTGGATCCATTTTTATTTGCCAACTCCCACCCATTAACTAATTCTACCCTATCACAAAACTCAGCTGGGGAGGATGAAGGCAAATATGTGTTTCTGCATCCTTTCAGTTTGCTGCGTCACAGGACGGCATAACACACTCTGAGGAAATCTGTCTTCCCTCCTCCGCATGCATGAGATCACTGATACCTGCGATTAGCTAGTGTCACCATGATTGACAGGGGAGAGACATTCCTCCCACCTAGAGATCACTGCCAACTTGGCTCTCTTGATTCTCAGTCACAGACAGCTGTGGCATTGTTGGGAATCGAATTTGTGATCTCGGAACAATAGGGAGAATGCTTTTTTGGTTGCGCCACTTCTGTTGCGTGGTGTGTTTTTTCCTCCCGTCTTCTCCAGAGGGTGACTAGAAACTTTTTTTTCTTTTTTCTTTTTTCCTCTTTGATTTAGGTACATGTTAACGTTTAGAAACTTACCCAATTGGCTAACTCTTGAGGATGTAGCACTACTTCAACCTTGCAGTAAAAACCCTTATAACTCCTCCACCTACCGCCTACCATCGCTGTGAGCAAAGCGCCAAACACTGATCATCTGTATGCACCCTTAAGCTAGAACTATCATAAGTATTAAACCAGTTTGCAGAGATTTACTACCAGCACTTATACGGTGTTGATGTGGATATTTTCCAAGTCTGAGAGTCAGCCGGTTTTTTATTTCGCCGTTTAGAAGTGTTTTTCTCCTTGTGAAAAGAGGCTGAAAGTCATAGCACAGTGTTCATTAAAATGTGTAACATTTTTCTTATAATATGAATCTTTAATGGTGAAAAATGCAAAGTTGTTTAGCCTCTAATTTCCATTTCTATAGTGTAATATAAATCATTAACTGTCAGGGAACTGCATTGTCATTCTGGAATTGGAGGAAGAGCATCTATCGAAACGGAACGCTCCAGCTAATGAACCAGTGAAAGGATAGATGTTTGTTTCATTTAGTAAAGTGAGATGGAGTTGTAAACAGAAGCCTAAGACTCCGAGACTGCTTTTCTGTACTGCAGTGCAAAGTCAGAAACAACTACTTTTTTTCCCCATCTTTTTCACAGTTTAAAAATGCTCTTGTACCAAATGACTGGATGACATGAAATTTCAACAGCAATTGACTAAAGGTCAGCAGCAGCAATATATCATGGAAATCGTTATTATGATGAGATTCCTGCACTTCCTCTCGGTTCACTGAAGTGTCACACTTTCAATTGGAATCCATGACTATAGAACAGGTCGTCAATGGATCATCACATAGTTGCCGACTATTATGTCTTTTATACCTCCGTTACTTTCGTCTTTTGCCCTTGGCAAGGGTGAACTGACACAGTGGAGGTAGAAGACCGAATTTATTAGGCAGTGTAGTGAAATACCGGTTTTCTTCTGCTGGGCTGTGTGAACCTTTGGATCTGGTTCCGAGGCTGAGGAAAGGTATGCCGTTATGCCAGTCCCCGCAGTCCTGTGACAGGTGTGTAGGTGGATTGAAGGTGGTTTGTGTTATACTAGAGGTCAAATCAAATTCAATGACCCATGACTGATGATCTGAGGTATATACCTTCATTGCTAACTGCCGGAAATCTTGATTAATTTCTTTTGCCAGAGCTCTAGAAAGTCGATATGGAATGAAGACAGGCTCGGTTTCCAGGCCTTTATCTTAAATTGAAATCTTCGTGTGCTCAAAGTGCTTTTGTTAACAAAAAGGAAATTGGTGAATCTTAGCACATGGATTATCATTAGCACTGTAAGAGCATATTGTGCTTGAGGGAAGATTGTGATCTCAATAGCAAGTGCAATAAGTGCTCCATCCTAAGTGGCTAAATATATTCTGTGGCATTGTTCTCCTCCCTTCATTTCCTGCTTGGGGCATGTAATACATTATATAATACATTATATAATACAGTGTCGTCGTCTTTTCAGTACAATAGCAACGACCGTGACCTCAATGTGAAGGAAGCCTGGAAGCAGGGTGTTACGGGACAGGGTGTGGTGGTGTCCATATTGGATGACGGAATCGAGAAGAACCATCCAGACCTCGAGCGTAATTATGTGAGTCTGAAAAGAAAAGCCACACACCTCGCACAATTCTTATTTCAGATCCAAACTTTTAATTAAAAAATGCCTCATTTTAGGATCCTGATGCCAGCTATGACGTGAACGATGGAGATCCAGACCCTCAGCCTCGATACACCCAGCTCAACGATAACAGGTGAGTCTGCAACACATGCTGTCAACTTTCAGTCACAAAAGGATTTTAATGTTAAGTAAGAGTGCACTGATCCTTGAACCACAAACCTCAGCACCAGATCATCCACTATGTGTAAACAGCTCTGTATAAATCTAGTTTATAGATCACCTCTTGGCTCTTGATGGCAGGGTTTGAAGAAGTATGTGCTGATTTTGTGAGCCCCAGAAGCTTCTTGGAGACATTGTAAATCAGTATCGGTGCTGTATAGGACAGAATTGGGAGTTTAAACGCAAGGCTCTAGGGAGACCTGCATCCTCTTATTATCGTGTGTGTGCTACACCATTAACAAGCTGTACCATACACAAGAGATATTCTCCGTGAAATGCATACAGTCATAAATGTAGTTATAGCTCCACAATAGGCACTGGGCATTGAGCTGCCTCTTTATGGGCTCCAAGCTGAAGTGCCTTTTATGTTCACCTTATTTCATGTCAGCGAATTTGTGCGTTTGGGTTATGGGAGCAGTTTTAAACCTTAAACACATTTCGGTCTACCCTTTATGCATTAGGAAAACACTGAAATGTGGCTTTATCCTGCCTTCTCGTATTGTTTTCGACGCCGTTCTTGTGGATTTGAGGTTTTATTTTACCAGGGGTTGATGGGGATTAAAACAGTCCACCCTAGCAACCAAAACAAATCTTCCCACATTCATAGGCATTTCGTGGCTTGCCTTCTGTCAGATAAATCAACTGCAGTTAAAGTAAATTTGGGAAGAAAGTAGCTTTAGTGACAGGAGCCGATTGCATTAAGAGCTATAAACCAGAGAAGCTTTTACTCCCATTTGTCATTTGTGCCACTTGTTAGAGCCAAGTGATTTAAATTAAGTCTAAAAGCTTAATAAATAATACAACACAACAAAACCCTTAAGGACCATATTTGTCATTACTTCTGGTGGCAAATCCATTACATAACGAATTGGTTAAAATTTGAAGGGGTGTTCTTCAGACTTTGTGCTTTGGGGTCTTAGAGCTTTGTCATCTAGCAGCAAACTATAATTAATAATGACTGGTTGAAAAGCTCAGAGCTACAAGCAGTTTGACCTCCTAGGCTGAATTTGGACTGGAACTATCTCTGAGCTTGTGCTCACTGTGCAAAGACTTTGGCATGTCGGGCATGTAAAAACCTCTCGTATAGGACATAGTTTAACTTTATATGCTTGAGATCCATCTTCCTAAGAGTTCACTAAGCACTTGCATTAGACTTTCCTTAAAACATGAGCGCTAACTTTTTTTTTTGTCCTTTGACCCCACTTGTCACTCACTGTGTGTTGCACAGAAGAGAAGATGTAGTCTAAAGTGTTATATCCAGCCTAGATCATTACATTAATTTGTTGCACACAAGGGCAATGAACCGTAGGTCTCATGCTAGCTAAGTGCTGGCAAATGGGTAGTTTTGACAGTTTAGATAGGTTCACATTTACATTTCAAATATTTTCACAAGGGTAAAGCCTGTTTTACACCAAAAGCATTGTGACCCCCACACATCATAGCATGGAGCAATCATTAGCGTGCTGTGCACTTGTTTATTAAATATAACATGCAAATCTGTGTAAATATTCAACACACATCACCACTGCCCAATGCCAGAGCACACGCTGATGTAGTAGGCTACAAACGGTAATACTTCCCACATGCTGTTTAGATTATGAGCATACACTGCATAATGTAGCATGAATATTGTATTTTGTAGCATTTCTAGCTACTGTGCCATGCATAAATAGGCTTATAGCTGCTCTGCACTGACTGTCGCCGGTGCCACTTTGATTAACATGAGCTTGTTGAATGTGGCTGTGCTGTAGTCTGCTGTAAAAATGGGTTTAAGATGAGCTCTAAATAAAACAAAGTCTAAAGTCTCAAATTTTATTACTAAATAATCTAACTTTTTATCATTAAGTAAAACCAGTTTATGTGCATAGAACTACATCGACTTCATGCGCATCTCAGGAGACCCCACAACACCACGGTTGAGAACCTTGAACCTTTTGAATAATAAAGCTAGCGTGTCCAGTAGGCTGTGGTTAGCTAGCTTGCCATGCTCCCTCTGGCCTTAGTGACGAAGTTCTCAATGGGGCTTTTAAGTCTCTGCTTGTTTCTTTTATAAAGCCCATCTCTGTTCACTTTTATAAAGCCCTCTTTCATTCATCATGATCCAGTCCATAGACACGTTTGGCATTTTGGCCTGATCCAGGATTATTTTCTTCTTCGCAATTCCTAAACTTTAAATACTGTATGTGAAACCACAAGTCTGGTCCTGAATCAGCAGCAAAAGTGCAGTTCCTCCAGACGACCCCATTCGCCTTGGCTAGGAGTTTGGCCCAACCCGCATGTTTACTGAAGCTAGTACAGTATCTTATTTACTTGCAAGCCTTTTTGCTGTTCTTCAGACTGGATTTTCTGCAACGCTTACAACGTGGCTCCTGCAAAATTAGTAACTAGCACATTAAACTTTTGAATTTTAATTTCCTTTGAGATGGTGCAGATGGTCAGTGTAGTTCTTCTGAAGAAATGGATCATCTGAGCTAAGTGGATAGATCATCATCTGAGTTAGTGGCTTTAAGCAGTTCTGTAACAGCGTGATATCCATCATCTTGAGAGAATGCTACTTTTCAAAGAAAAAAAAAAAGTCCCTCTTTTTTTGGGGAAGAAAAAAAATTTTCCTTTGCCAATACACACAGAGTCTAAGAGCTTTTCTATATGTCATGAAAGCACTGTGTTGTTCGGTCCCATGTATGTTTAAAAGTTTGCAATCTTTTGCCTGCGTTTCTTCTTTTTTCAACATTACGAGAGCACACTATCAAAAGAAAAGCCCATTTAGTCATCGCTGAGTTTCAGTGTGAGTATGAATGTGTTTTCTGGTGCTTTTGGCAGCTTTAGATCACGGTACAGAAGGCAGTCTGCCAGAGTCTGTCTATGCATTAATTTGTATTGCTGCCTGCTGTAGAGGTTACTGCTGCCAAATGGGCTTTTGATGGATGTTTTTCACCATTATGTTTTTAGCTTTTCTGGGACAGATTTGGGTTGAAATGTTTATATTCCATTATTCATGTGTTACTAATGAAAAGCAGGGCTGATTTATTAATTTTTTGTTTTATTTTATGTACAGTATGAATATCGGAGCTGAGTATTGCATCATACCCTTAATTGACCTGATACTGTGTCCCAACTGGACCCCCCCACACACACCCCGCCACCACCACCACCAAACTGTTTACAGAAAGGGTGTGTAAAAGACAGAGAGAGAGAGACAGAGAAGGTTGTTTGTCCTTATTCTCTTTCAGCTGGTGATGCACGTGAGATGGAAATATTGATCCTAACAGACCCACCTGACTGATCATATATAACTAATGGCAGTAAAATTATAATTACATGCATACATGATGGATGGATGGACAAATCATTCATTCATTACCTAGCTCTTCTTATTGACTCTGACCGACTGTCATGTTTATGTACTGTTGGAAGAGTCAGGGCTGTTTCTCAATACCAAAAATGAATATTTGGCAAGTCCTAGAAGCTTCTGTTACCAAGCACCTTACCTTAAACATTACTTACCTAGCTAGTTAACTTGTCTAACATTACTTACCTAGCTAGTTAACTTGTCTATCTGGAGCCCCTTCCTGATGAACATCAGAACAAACTTCCATTTTAGGTGTTGCTGCTACCAAATGAGCCAAAATTTGATGACCCTTTCAGTTGAAACGTGAGATTGTGTGTTTATATAGATTTTAACTCCCTGCTTAGGTCAAATAAAGGAACTGAATAGTTCATTATGGGTCATCTTATAAGACTACACTATAATATCACAACGGTTATGGATCTCATTTTGATCTCTTTTGTGCAGTGGATTTATGATATTTCATTAGAATATCAGGTCTTTTAATATCCATGGTACTTACATGCGGCTTTGTTGACCTCAACACTAGTCTGTCCTGCTGTGTTTACACTAAGGACTTTAAGTTTTGAGGTCTCAGGGATGTACTACATGACCAGAAAAAACAACAACAACCTTGTGCTGTTTTATTATTGTACCCTCTTGGTTACTGTATTAATGTTACAAGAGTTAAAAACAACTACCCTGTGGTTAATGTATTACTCTTATTATCTTTTTTTTTTTGGCAGCAAAAATTGGCAAGTCCCCATCATTTTATGAGTTGTTGCTTAATGACTTTGCTCTCAGTTATAAGGACACTGCTACTGGAAATAAATCTATGTTAATGTAGCTGTTTCTTCTGCCATTATTGCTTAAAATAGCTATTTGTGATGCTCCTGCTTTGTATTCCTTGTCTCCAGGGTTCAGATAAGCCGGGGGGGAAAAACTAATTCAATTTAACACGGCCATACCGAAGAAAGGAGCCTAAATACAATACCCGTTTCAACCGAAGGCCACATAGCTCATTCTGAACAGGATTAAATTTGTCCAGTCTTCGTGAACATGGGCAATTTCATCATCAAATTTTCATTGCAATGCATTCCTTTAACACTCAGCAATACCATCATGACCTCGGAGTCTTTTTGAAATTACCAAAGACCTCTTATGGCATTTATTATTTATTTTTTTGCTTCATGTAGTCAACCAAGTGGCCCGTGACGAGGAATGCTAGGTCGCTTGTCGGCTGTCTGCTGTGGCAATGGGCCTGAATCTCGAATGCCAGCATGTGGTAATTTTTCAGGCTGCAGGCCTTTTGTTCCTCTGTGCTCTGACTGCAATTTCAAGAGTGAAAAATGCAGATGGACGTACCGCAGCTGGCACTAGCAGATGGCTTGAAGCCCATTGAGGTTTTCTTTATTTGTTTGCTTTATTAAATAAAGAGCAGTTAATGCCGGGGTCCATATCGGCTCCGTTTGCTTGCACAAGTGATATGACAGAACCTGTTCTGTGGCTTTTCAGAATAATGAGAGAACTTTATAGTTTTGCGTTGAGTACAAGTCTGGTAATGCAGCGCATTCTACGAATCATTTATTCCACCCTTTCATGCATTTTACCCGTAAAACTTTGGGCCTGTCTTCTGATTGCTATTCCAGATAGAGCTTTGTTTTGCTAATGTGCTGCTGTTCTAGTTGTTTCCATGCACATTGGTCAGCTTATTAGAACATAGCTTTCTGCTTTTCTGAGTGCGCAGTGTTTCAGGGATGAGTTGGGATTTATTGTATTGTGGACCTGTATGACATGGCAACCCAGCTGTTACAAGACTTTGGCCCGACGTTGCTGGTTTCCGTACTTTTAAGATTGAACGACAAAGCCCAAGGAGCAAATTTGTTCTCTTTTTAAAGTACACCATTAGGGATCTGATGTCTCTAGGTTTTCAGAAGACAAAGCACAAAGGCTGTAATAGTTTCTTGCCATTAAATACTACGTGATTGGCTTATTAGGTCAAGCTTTTCTATCGGACAAAGCTTCCAAACCCTTTGGAACTTGCTTTGCTATTCTTTTGTTAGTGATGGAGCTAAAGAGAAAGTCTGTGCAAGTCTCTGTGTTTGCTGACACAAAATTGCTGGTCTGGGTATTTGTGCCACTATAACTCTATACGACTTGTTACCGAATATAGTTTGGGAAAATGTTAAGCCCCTTTGACGCTCCTTTTAAATTCGATGCTCTCTTGTAAAAAACAAGATACTCTGATCTATCAAAGTGTTCACTTAGTATGCAAAGACACAAAATTGCTTGGGGTGTAATAATACAGCGTATCATATTGTCCGATGCAAGGCTCTTGCTTTGTTAAGTCTGAATATTGAAAAATAAGTTCAACGTGAGGTGGAATAAACATTTAAACTTAATCAAGCCCACACAGCTTCCCCTGAAAAAGTAACTGCTTCTTTATCTCTAATCGAGAGGCTATGTGGGTTTTAAAAAAACAAGCTTTTATTAAGCATGCTGTTTTTCACAAGCCAATATGCCGGTGTACTAGCTTGAGAAAATCAGCAATGGCTATGGTTTGTAACAAGCAGGAACTGGAAAATCTTTCAGCTCTGGTGTATGTGAGCTCTTTGGCTAATACTGACATCAAACATGTCTGACATCATCCTTATAAAACTCATGCACAAACACACATGTATGCACAGCAAACTTTGTTCAGACTTTTTCTCAGTGATTCAGTCCAGGCTAAAGAAATCACAACAGTGATTAGAAAGATCATATATATCATGGTGGTGATTCAAAAACACATCTAGGGCTACAGAAAGCTATGTGATTGAGCATAACTAGCTAACAACAGAATGGCACAAGCCCTGTGCTTCAGGGCTAATGTTCCCCGTTCCATTCTAATGCATAGCTGCTAAGAATCAAATGGATCACGCAGACCCTGTATCAATATTACGTTTCAGTTATGGCACTTTTTGGCTTGGTTCACAAACACTCCTTTTGCAGTGCGTATTGCAGTACGTATGCGGTGCTGAAGCATCACGCGCTCAGTATGCTTTCAAATAAGATGCATTTGCAGTGCGCAGCTGATCCTGGGAACACATTCAGAAAAGGACATGAAGGTGGAGGGTGACGAGACTTTGAATGACGTTTAGAGCAACACAGTACAGTAATACAATCTTTTATGGACGTATTCATGTTTAAACAGCAAATGTTTTAACACAAACTTACCATCCACACAAACAGCCGAGGAAACTGTCTCCCATGTCTTTTCTTTTGCATTTAAATCTTTATACAGGAAATCCTTTGATTGCCGCTTTCTGCTGAGATACGAGTGCCCCGCCCACACACGCAAGCTGTGTTGTGCATTTCATATTAAAAATATATACTTTAGATATCATTTTGACCTCGTAAGTTATATTTGCAACTCTCCTGGTAAGTGTTTTGGTTTTCCATTCTTAAAGTAATGAGATGATTGTGAAAAACCGTAGTATACTTTAATTACCTACATTTATGTTGAAATTTCCGTGTCAATCCGTGTTGATTTTGACCACGAATATCTCTAATTCCGCACGTCAAAAAATAGACTCGTTGCGGAAAAGGTCACTGCACTGCTACTGCAACGCATTGGCCACGCTGCATCGGTGTGCAGTGTGAATGCTGTAAGCCAGAGGTGTCCAATTTTATTCGGAAAGGACCATTGTGGGTGCAGGTTTTCATTCTAACCAAGCTGAAGCCACACCTGAGTCTATTGAAAGCCAAGCTCAACTGATTAAACAGGTGGAATCAGGTGTGCCTCCTGCTTGGTTGGAATGAAAACCTGCACCCACACCGGCACGGTAAAAAAAAAAAAAAAAAAAATGCATACTGCAAACGGATCATGTGTGAAACAAGCGTTAGTGTTTTAATGAATTGGTGATTGAAAACTAAAGCGGACATTCAGACAGTACTTATTTTTGCTGTATTGAAAATGCGTTATGTCGAGACACCATTGTACCATATCGAAATTCGATTTTTGTGCATCACTATACCCCTCAAATTTGTAACTTTAGGTCCATATCATGCATGGGTAGCTATTTGTAAATCTAAACGTATACCATATACAAGCTGCCACAAATGTTACAAACAGGGGGGTACTGTTTCAGTCAACTTGATTGTGTGGTTGCCAGGAAAGGCACAAACTCTCCACATACAATGTGGATAAAATTAAGAATAATATGAAATGAGTGGAGGGGACTAAGCTTTCGCCTTGTTGTCGGCTCTTTACAGTTGTGTAGCCATCCATGGCTGGGCGTCCTTGAGAGTATAATTGGTCCTGTTCTCCGGATGGAAATGATGGCCTTGTTTTCATCTTTCTCTGTCAATTAGTGTGACTCTATCCAGTCACATAAACAGAATAGGGCAGTTGGTGCTCTCCTCCTCCAATTCTGTTCAGCAGCAGCTCTGATGTTGCACTGAAGTGGTTTAATGTGTCTCATAGGAAATGTATACTACCTCTCACCTTGCTGGATTAGAGGTAGCCGTGCTCTAGGCAGAGAGCTAGATAATTAGGTGACTGGTTAGATAGCAGTCATTTACGTAACCTCTGGTACATTCTTATCAATATCAAGCACCTGCATTCTCACAAATCCAGAGTCTCACAAACTGTACAGATGTGCAGACGATTATGCAGTCTGACTCACTCTGGAGAATTCCATTTAATCTATGAAACCGAAAACGCTTGCCTAAAGCACTCCGTTGTCACAGTAGAAAGAACAGACACCTTAAGGCACATTTTTATTTGCTCATATGTCAGACTGAACTCAAACAAAACTTCATTTTGAAGATTGATTTATTGACTGCACTTTCTTGCTCTAGCTAGTATCATGTTTTATACATTCTTTTTAAACAACTCATCTGGCCTTATCCAAAAGTGTTAAATCTGTGCCTTAGTCATTTGGAGCTGCTGTGTCCCATGACAGTGCGTAAGTGAGTTCAAAGTGAACTGAATACTCCTGTGGAATTAACCTGACATTTTGCTCTTGCTGAGAACTGGTGTCTAACAGGGGTTCTCCAGGTTGATCTCTTATTCCATAGTCTCTAATTGTGCAGAGATGCATAGCATATTTTACTTTTAGCCATGCTTTCATGGCATTTGGTAGATGCCCTTATCCAGAGAATGTTACATTTCTCTCATTTATAAAGCTGAGCAGTTGAGGCTTAAGGGCCTTGCTCAAGGGTCCAACAGTGGGAGCTTGGTGGTTCTGGATGATAACGTACCACTGCCACGTTGTCTCATTTGTTCTCCTGTACTAAAAGCCTTTGCTGCTGGTTGAATTGCAATACCTCTCCCCCTTTGGCTCTTGTACCTCCTCACCCCCACGTGTTTGTTGTTTGCATTAGTCAGTCAGGGCATCTTGTCACAGCAGTGGGACATCATGTATTGGCAAATCCGTTGACCCGTACAATGAATTCTGGTGAGCAAATGTGGCATGTGCTAATCTCCTCATTAGAAGGACCTTGACAAACAGTTTGGTGCAGAAACAGTTGGCAGAAGGATCACTGTAAAATTCCTCAATCTATGCTTTAACGTGAGCTTGTCTAATGCATATTATAGGCAAATAAAGCCCTAACACAACAACAACCTATTATGTGTTTCTCTTGATTGAGAAAAAACTCATTCTGGCTGTGCAAATAAAGCTTTCTGATGACTACATAAATCTAATTTGGGGACTGTCCCTTGTTTTCCCTGATCAGAAACTGAAGGACGTCCTTACTGTGGAAAAATGCTTGCAGGCAGAAATCGCTTGCTCTGCTTTTTCATTGCTGGACTTGAGCAAAAAATGAGCCAATTACCTGTCGGGGTGGGTTTATTGTTTCTTCTCCATTCGGCCAACCCCTACCGTTACAGTAAATTTGGTAAATATCTAGGCTGATGGTTTTAATGGTATTCTTCAGCGTTCATAACATTTGAATCAATGTACTACTTAAGTCAAAGGTTGAATAGCTGTTGTGTGCGGTGTCTTTTAGTCCCTTTGTATATAGCCTTAAAAAAATGTATGGATTGAATACAACTCATTTTCTCTTACCCTGTATCATCTCTCCTTTGACAGACATGGCACACGATGTGCTGGAGAGGTAGCTGCTGTTGCCAACAATGACATCTGTGGTGTCGGTGTAGCCTACAATGCCAAGATTGGAGGTGAGTCGCCATATTTAAGTAGCATATCTTATATATTTTATTTTAAAGACTGTCTGAGTAGTGGTTGGTGGTTGTTTGTTTTTTTTCTGGGGGGTAGGTGGTGGGTTTAAAAAATGTTTTTATTTGTCTGAATCAATACTGATAATGAAATGACCAAACTACATAGTATTAATCAGGAATGCAATCAGTATTGGTAATGATGCATCCCTAATGTTCAGTTTAATATAACAATCATGTTTTTGTTTGAAGCTGATATTAACAGACTGTCCTGCTCTTAACCATACTAGACAACACATTTACGAAGAACATGTGTATTTAGAAGGCGTCCAAACTGTCTCACTAGAAAAATTCTAGTATCCTTTTTAAATATTAAAGCAAAGGACCTTATATGGCTGCTGTTGTTGACGCTGTTGAAAAGATTTTATTGTTGTAATATTGTACAAATTTATAGAATGCCCTGTTTTACCTATCTTTATCTTGCCAGGAAAACAGCCATTGATGCTAACATGGCATTTAAAATTGATTGATTTATTTATTTTTTAAAAAACACCTGAATCTTTTTTCTAAAACAATGGCACTTCTGAATCTAGAGCAAAAGTTATTTTGGGCATTAGCAGTGTTTTTAGCCTTGCTACACTTTTGGAATCTTGCAAGTTACCGTTGCAGAGCCTCAGCATCGGCCCATCTGAGCCAAAAGATTTGCATGTAAGCATCCATAATCTTTTTAAGTGTTTCATCCTATTCTGTGCATATTTTATCTCCTCACTCCTGTGCTCCCTCCTTTGTTTGGGCTCTGGGACCTGGCAAAATCTTTCAGTTGTTCAACACTGGATAGATAACATCCAGTCGTCCGTGTTCACAGGGGACGAGAGCGAAACTGTTTAAATCTTACATTCTGGGTCTTGCCTCAAAGCTGGTAGAGCTTAGCAATGTAATCCCTAAGTAGGTTTCAGCCTATTTTTTCCATTTCAGGTGTGGCACACCACAATGAATAGGACAGAAGAGCAATAGCCATTTGTTAGCTGTTTGGTTCCACAGGTTTCAGTTACTTTAACAAAAGGTGTCTGGGGGAGGTCATTCAGGTCCCACCCTGGTTGGTTAAAAGAATATATGAATGAATAAATAAATAAATATACACACACGCACACACACACACACACACACACTGCAGCTCTGGGAAATTCTTTATGAAATTATGAATAAGCTGTTCTTACAAAACAAACTCAAATATGTGCAGATTTATTTCATTCACAGATTACATGTAAATTACAGCTCTGAAAGTCCTGAACACATCATCTTGCAGAATACACACATATTTTAGCTGAGCC
Source organism: Ictalurus punctatus (assembly GCF_001660625.3). Classification (NCBI taxonomy): domain Eukaryota; kingdom Metazoa; phylum Chordata; class Actinopteri; order Siluriformes; family Ictaluridae; genus Ictalurus; species Ictalurus punctatus. The sequence goes on from NC_030425.2 coordinate 21,677,348, forward strand.
ATGCATTTTGCTAGTGACTTTGCAAGCCAGTGGTGAATGTCTCGACAAGCAAGGTATAACAGAAGGCAGAGTTTAAAGCTGTTATAAAAAAAAAAGAAGCCCCACAAAACTCACAATAATCAAGGCTAAAGAACTTGTGCAGCAGCTTGGTATAGTGGCTTTAAAACGGTCTTCTTTTTCCCCCCTCACTACACCGTAACGTCCTCATTTAATGCCCCACTTGAGACTTTTTGCAATCTTTTTGCCAGTCTTTTTCTTCCTGCAGGGGAATATCTCAGGCCATCCTTTTCCAATCTGCTTTTAGGTCACGGAACAGTTCCTTCCCCACTTTTGAAGCTTGTGCATATTTTCACGCTCCTGCCTAGCTGTAACTTGTACAGCAAAAAAAAAAAAAGGCGACATGGTCTTCTGCCACCATGGGAAAACCATTAGAAAAGCTCTTACTCCATTATCCACTCTGCCCCGTGCTTCTGCGTAACGGACCCCCTTCTTCTATTAGCTTCCAAATGAGAATCAGCAGCTGTTATGCAGCCATACTTTGTGTTCCTTCATCTCATCTGTAAGGGGAAACGTTCACCTAATTGGCTTCTCTTCTAAATGGACTGGGAAAGGAAAGGAAAGGAAATGTGAAGATCAGAGTGCGAACAGAAGGACTGCTTTGGAGAAGTGACCCAAAGCGATGGCTCAGTCTGCCTTCTGTTAAGGGAAGCCCCAGCACGAGTAGGCCACGCTCCGATTTAGACACTTCACTGCCAGCACTCATTAAGCAAACATGTTTGCTTGGAGGGCTTTTTGATGTTCCATGTGGCTTGGTAACAGAAAAGCCATTCTCTGGAAGGTTTATATGAGGAGAGATTTAGACAGCTCTACCCTGTTCCCGTGTCATGCATTTTATTTTCCAGGGTGTATCTCTTTTTTTCATTTCTTTAAGGAGTCATGGCTCCATTTCTTAAAGCGCTTGAGGGATTTGAAGACTTTGGGTTTTAGACACACGGCTTAGGCTGTCTGTTCCTGATATCTGGCTGGGGCACTCACTTTAGCTGCTGGTTTCTCTGTAGCGGTGACAGCTTTGGGTTTTAATATTTCTCAGAACATGAAAGTACTCGATTTCTGTTTGTGTGGGAGCCTGTACAGTATGAGGGAAGTACGAGTGACCTTGCTGCCATGACTTTCAAAGAACCAATCCACATTGTTGTTGAGATGACTGTCATTGATTTCCCTTTTTCCTTATGCTTTAACTTTTTGGCATTGACTGCGTTCTGCGGTTCAAGGTAAACCTCCACATATTTGATCCAGAATCAGATTAACTGAAGCGCAGCTGACATTTTTAGACTGAGAGGCCTTGACATCTTTGCAAGCATCCCATAAGAATTAAGGTTCTCTTTGTACAGAAAAGTGGAAACTGATGAGATAGTTCTTCATTGTTTGACTTCTATAAAGGGATACCTGACAGCAGTGAGGAAAGAAGATGGCTATCACCTCTGAATGAACTCGAGGATTGAGTAGGATTCTGGGCCCCGTCCTTTTCTCTTTTAAAGATCTTTTGCTTTATAATCTGTACAATCTCTGCAGATGTCTTTTTGCATTATACTGAAGCTGCTTTAAACCTCTGTCTGGAACCTCTTTTCATCAAGTGCTGAACCCTGGGGTACTTTCACGTTGAGCTGATTTTATGCGTCGCTTACGCCCACTCAGGGATTTTTTCTTTCTTCGTATTGGAGTGGCAACTTTAAATCCATAAAAGTTTATGACCACGTCCTGTATTTCTAAGCTGTCTAAGCAGAAGTGAGGCTTTGTCTTTGTGATTGTCTGGTGCCTCTTTCTCTGGAAAGAACACTATAACCCTCTCTGGTAACATCAAGGCTCTTCTCTCCCATCATGAAATCATGATTAAAGGTATGAAAAGCAACCCAAAAAAAAAAAAATCTCTCACTCGTTCTGACAGCTTGGATGCACGACAAGTGTTCAGTTGTCACAACTCTGTAACCTGACCCATTGCATACGAATTAAATGTTTAAGGTATCGTGCATGTGTCTCAAATCTAATGGGTCTTGTTTCTTCTCAGGTGTTCGGATGTTGGATGGAGAGGTGACCGATGTGGTGGAAGCTCAATCTCTCAGCCTCAACCCTCAGCATATAGACATCTACAGCGCTAGCTGGGGGCCGGAGGATGACGGAAAAACGGTGGATGGCCCTGCCAAGCTGGCAAAGGAGGCTTTTTTACGAGGAGTAACTGAGGTCAGTGATATTGACTTGTTCTCGCCTCTTCTTTCTGTCTACTGTTTCTCCCCTACTTTACTTTGCATCTTCTGTTAGTGGTTTAATATTTTAATCTCTGTTCTGTTACCAAGGGGGAAAAAAACTGTCTTTTGGAAGTTATCTACACTGTTGGTATTTTTTTATTTCACTGCTTTGCTGTGAGCTGTAAGCATTACGAAAGTGCAAGTTACTCCTAAAGTAACACTGACCTTCATAGCTTTCAACTGTTACCATGGAAAACATCTTTCAAAGGCAGAAATGTGTAGTCCAAAATGTCAAGATGTGGTGTTTTTTTTTCTTAACAAGATTGCCTTAAGTCTTATTAGGGAGTAACAGGCAGAGTAATGCTTGTTTAATTTAAATGTCACCTTTTAAAGGTTTTTTATTTTATTTATTTATTTATATTTTTTTAACTGAGAAATCTTTATGCAGATATGTCTGGAGCATTAGTGCTTTGGAAAACCTTAACACCTAATTGCTCTGTAGGTACGTGGTAAATTGGTATAACAGTGAGAGGAGATTGACGTTAACCCTCCTACTATTATGTTATGTGTCAATTTGACTAATTTCCACATTTGAGATATCTGAAATACTGTTTAATCGTTCTTTTTCGCCTTGAAATTCTTTGAGTTTTCCTCATTTAGAGTCATGAACTTGTATGCAAATTGTGGACACACTGATGTGTGGTGGAAAGACTGAACATATTTTGTAAACAAATATGATGTTAAGGGTCAGTTTGACTCTTACGCTTTCATGTTCACTGAGTAGTTGCACAGACCCAAAATAAAAACATTCCTTGATGGATATTGTTGCTATATCTTGGACTCACTGCCCTGTGAGGGTGAAATGGAGCTTACTCGTATTTCCATATTTCCAAGAAATGGATTCAGTGGATACAGGTGTTTGCAAGAAACAGAAAAGATGCCAGGTCTGCCCCCCTCAGAAACAGAATTAAACTAGCACCACGTGTGTACAGTGCAGTAAATACATCTGCAGAAAGCACAGTTACTTTGTGCTCATTATGTACAGACTAATTTGAGGCGGGGTGAAATCATTTCTACAGGATCTGAAACTAAGCTTACAAAGCCCCAAGCTTACAAAACTAAGGTTACAAAGTTTTATTACATCCTATTTATTTAAAACCTATTATCTTATTCTGATATAGCCTATTTAGGTAAATTAAAAATCTTTACATTGTGGTAAATATTTACTGTACCATATTTACTGTAAAGTTTCACAGTTCGAGAAAGAAAATGTTTTAAAAAATAGTGGTTGAAAAGAGTTAAATACATTTGAAAAGAACAAAATACAGTTTCTATATCATACGGTATGTTCTCATATTTCTTCATTTTGTAGTCTCTGACAAGCCATGATAACGGTTTCCTGTGTTATGCTGTTCTTTGGTGTTTTTGTGTGTATTTAAACTGTGGAAGTCATTTTGACCCATAACATAATGGATGTGATATTTTTTTATTTTTTTATTTTTTTTTTTAAACACATGAGGGTAACATAATACGAGGGTTAAAGAAACTGTTCAGCCAAAAGAGAGCGTTTTTTTTTTTGTCTGTTTGTTTGTTTAGGGCAAATGTAGTCAGTCAGCCTTTGCAAAAACAAAAGAAGCAAACCTCACACACCAAATTGCCTGGCTGAATAAATACACACCTACTTGTGTACATTTTGGTCTGAGCGATCACTTTAATTTCTGGCACACACACACTCGCACACTGCCATGTTCATGGAGGTGGTATAACTGGCCTCAAGCCGACAGACAGACAATAGGAGAGAGTCGGACAATGTTGTCAGTGCAGACTGCATTTTGTTGCTCTGAGCAACAGTAATAGTACAGTTTTGAATGTGGAAAAATACAGGTCCAGTACGGTCATCCATTCTGTGTGGAGACTGACTGCCTAAGAGTTTCTGACAGTAAACCCTCAGAACCTGTGACTCTGATTGTAATAGTCAGTAGCCTTAGTTTACCTTCAGATTCTGCTTTTAGTATGCCTCGTCACACAACACTGTTGGAACACTGTTCTTCCAAAGATATCTCCTCAGGTGGTGTTTTGATAATGGTAATCGAGAGCGCTGTCTAAAACCTCGCTCCAAAATTTCCCAGAAGTGTTCTATTAGGTTGAGTTTGGGTGACTGAAGCCCACAGCATATGTTTTTAATCATTTTCATCTTCATCAGACCATTCAGTGAGCCCTCCTGATCTGTGGATCATAAAAGTACGGTCATAAAAAAAATCATGTCACATTAACATGACATACTTTTTTATTAGCAGTGAGTTTTTATTTTCCGTGGTGATGGAATTGATGTCTGTTTTAAGATGCAAATTAAATATGCTATTCACATTTATCACTGTTCTGCACCATGATCTTGATTTGATGTTTTTGTGGGAGTTTTGCCGTGTAAGTATTTTAGGTCTTATTTTTTGGGAAAATCAGAAGTCTACACAAGCTGGCCATCCATATGATTTCAAGGACTTCAATGCACAATGTTTTATTTGACAAATATTCCTAGTGACTGAAGTGTACACTCTTGGGCGAGGGGGGGGGTCAAGCCCAAAACGGCAAAATATGAAGCTTTTAATGGTCTTAACAACTAATCATTAGTCAGAGAATTAAGAAGAATTAAACAAATGCACTCCTGAGAACTGATCCCAGTCTCTCCTAAAGACACATAAAAAGACAAATAATTGAATAGAACACTTGGCTGTTGTTTTGATATAAGTACCACCATTTGGTTGTTTCCTTTTGCTGCAGTGAACTGTTTGGTGGAAAAGCAAGAAGCAAATGAATTCACTTATATAGTCTTCATGTACTCAATGGTAAAATCATGATGGTGATTAAAATGTTTGATGTAAAATTCAAACTAACACATGTCCGGGTGTAAAAAAAAATTAAAGTTAAAAAAATAAAATAAAAAGCTGTCTGTAAGTTTAGCCACAAGGCTTAGACATTTAAAGAAATTAAAGGTAAAAGCTATCTCATGCCAAGTTACTTTATCTATTTGTTTAATTATTGCTAATTTCCTGACCAGTGGTTTGTTGTTAAGACCATTTAAATCTTAATATTTCTGCCATTTTGGGAATGGCCCCTTTTTATTTTCTCTCTTATTTTTGCTCAGGAGTGTAAATAGGTGGCTCTTGCAGCAATCCAGAATTTCGCCCTTTATTAGTGGTCTGTTCACAAGATAAACTTTTCGTGCTCTGTTCTGAGCTGTGTGCTGTTCCTCCAATCATTTTGGCATGAAGCACCTCAGCTATTACCTCGTTAATCCGTATTGAAAGTTTTCTCCGCCTGAGTAGATCGTGAGCGCTGTCTTGTGCCAGCACTCGGATCTTTTTCAGGAAATGAGATTTGCGTTGCCGAATAAATCCTAAAGCAAACAGGGCTGAAGCCTGGCCAAACACATGCAAAAGGAGGTCTGCAGTCCCCAGCAGGTGTGTACATGGGCAGAAACACAAAGAGCTCAATGAACTTTCTCTGAATTGGACTTGAGCTGTTTTTATTGGAGGCATTTTATTGCTTTATTGTTAAGAACCTGACGTATGAGACAGGGCAACACAAACAAAGCCTGATCAAAGGTAACCAGCAAACAACATCTGAATTGAATTAGATACTTCTTGTCTTTGCCTGGGACGGCATGCTGAAATGAAAGCCATGTGGGATATTAAAATATACCCTGAAAACATGCCTCATACCTTTCTGCTCATCATTTCAGTGATTTGCAGATCATTTGATATTTGCTAGTAGAGTTTCAATAGTAAAGTATATAAACAGACGTAATTATCCTGAGGACATCTGCATTGTTCTTATGACACCATCTGCTGAGTTTATGACAGCTGGGAGCTAGAAGGAGTTTTCCTTTCCTTCTTCAAAGCGGTAGCCCTAACTGTTGTTAATGTTCTCAGTCAGTCTTCAATATCAGATAGAAGTGTATCGAATATGCGGTAGAAATCTTAAACATGGTGGTATTGACTGGTGTCTTTATCCTTTCGTTGTGCAGGGTCGCCGTGGGCTGGGCTCCATCTTTGTGTGGGCATCCGGTAACGGGGGCCGGGAGAAAGACAGCTGCAACTGTGACGGCTACACCAACAGCATCTACACTCTCTCAATCAGCAGCAGCACGCAGTATGGCAACGTGCCGTGGTACAGCGAGGCCTGCTCCTCCACCCTCGCCACCACCTACAGCAGCGGAGGACTCAACGAGAAACAGATTGTGAGTCCATCATGCTGCACCAGGCCCCTGGGTGCACTACCTAGCAATGCATGCTTCTCTGACCCAGTGCTTCTCTTTTGATTTTACAGCGATCCAGTTATATTTCTTTCAAAGTAGGAAGTATACGTTAATCTACAAAGAATGTGATTCCAACTTCACTGCCTAGTCTTTATAAATGATTTTTTTTTTTTTTTTTTAACACTAATATATCACCTTGTTACTATCAGGTCAAAATTACTTAAGCACCATATTTATAATATAAATGTTTTTTAAAAAGAAATTGAGTGGCCCTGTCCTGATGTCTTTAATGCCTGTGGTTGTAGAAACTCCATTGAATTGTGTGGTCAAGATGATAAAATGTGCACCATGGGGCAAATTTAAAGAGGCCCTTGCATTTTGTAGGAAAATGTGGATGGTATTTAACATGCCAGTTGTTAATGGTGAAGTATGGCATGGTGCGAGTTGAAGGAGAGTGGATGCGTTTGCCCTGAGGGTCTGTATTGTGTTTTCTTAATGCCGTATTCACTGCAAAAGCACTTTTCCAGCCCTTCAGACCTTGTCTTTAGTGTGCAGACTGAAGCTTTGTACTGTAAGTTTTCATTTTGAGACAAAGCAGTAACCTCATACTGTAATCGTACCGGTTTTGCCATGTCATTCTTTTGAGCTTGTTTTCAGTTTCCTTTGTTAGAGTTTTACACTGAGAGTGCCCACATTTTCCCATAATGCTAAATGACTCAGCATTAACCCCCCCCCAAGAAAAAAAGAAAATATGTTGCTGCACAGATGCTCAGATTTCATTTTTCCGTAGGCTTTATCTTGACATGGGCCTGTGTTTTCATACAGTGACGGGCAATCTTCCTCTCTCTCCTGCTCTCTGATGCCCCCATTTTGAATGAAGAAGAGCAAATTGCCGCGTCCTCCGCCTCTGAGCTGTCATTCAGCTGCTCAGCAATTTTTAGCACTTAGCCTCAATCCGAGCCGCTCCGTCTCAGTCGGTGCACCTCCCAGGATGTCTCTCTGTCATGAACCATTCCACAGTCTTTCTTGCAGTCTAATTTTCTCTCTGTCACTAGTTTCTCATCCCTCTCTGCTCCTTACACCAGTCACCTCAGTCCTAAGGGCTAATTATGAATGCCTCTAACCTTGCATGAATGTTTTAACACGCATCAGGTTCCCGAGCTTGTGCAGCTCGACTTGGATCTGGATGCAGCCAAAGCAGATATGCAGCACAGCCACTCTCCTAATGCTTCAGTCTTTATTTGATCCTACAAACCCTCTCTGCTTAAGTTTCTAGTGTGCCTAGAGTCTCTTACATATTGAGCTCTTCATTATGAAAAGATGGCTTGAATGTTTCCTCTTACCCACAGATCACTACAGACCTGAGACAGAAGTGTACAGACTCGCACACAGGCACCTCGGCTTCAGCTCCTCTGGCTGCAGGAATCATAGCCCTCGCCCTGGAAGCCAAGTAAGTGAGACCAACCCCAGCTAATTACAGCTGGAATCACGACTATATCATAATACACCATCAAAAGCTTTGAACTATGATATTGTGGCTTTGTCGTGATTGTTGTTTTAGTGCCTTCTAAACAGACAGGACCAGGAATGATACTTTTCCAGGCAGTCATTACAGTAGTGGTATACTTCCCCCATGTTGCACTGTGGTAGTGACCGGTATTTCCATGAGAGATTTTCAGATATTGTTTATATTGTGGTTGTGCAAAACTGCTGCACATACAGCAACGGCTTTCGTGGAGATCAACCAGCTTTAATGCTGGTTTATGCTTTTCAACGCAGTGTAATATTTGTTTGTATAGCACTTTTAACAACAGACATTGTCACGGAACCTGGATGTAAACTTAGAATTCTAAAGAGCAATCCAGAGGAAATGGACAACATAAGGAAGAAACCTTGAGAGGAATCAGACCCCAAAGGAACCCGTCCTCTTCTGGGTGATACTGGATTGTGGGATTATAAGTCATTACTCTTCTGCAACAGTACTAAGTCTGTTTAATGTATGCTTAGCATGAGTCTATTGGGAATAAGAGTCCTGAAATAATCACAGAGCAGTCTTTTTAATTACAGCGCCACTTATTGGGTACAAGTGTACAGTATCCAGAAACTGCTTTTAGGATGTGTCTTTTTACATCAAAAAGTAGACGCAAAGAATATTCATGCGCACATTACACTTACTGACAACTATCAGGTGAGTTACAACAAGCCTGCTTATGCAATTTGAACCATGAATCCATGTGAATCTACAGCATGAATATGGGTGTTTCAAATATAGGAAATAATTCATTTCTAGGAAATTATTTCCTTGCAGTGCCTTATATGGTCATTTGAGTATGCTTTTGTTATCCAGTTTGTTTTGTTGCCAAATTCTTCTTGTGGGCAAACATTAACTTTATTAAAGAATAATAATTTGCTTAAGTCTTTTTTAGATCACACATTTTATATAAAAATGTTTGCGCATCCCATACAACTGTCCATACAGTAATATTTTATGCTGATGATAAAATACTGTCTTTAAGAAAAATAGGGGTTCCTGCACTCAAAATTCAGGATTCAGCAGAAAGCAGATGATGTCATAGCGGTAGCATTTAACCATAGTGTTGCTAACTCTTAAGTGTTGCGTTTGTGGTTTGTATGGCGTAAGTTAGAACAAGGCTTTGTAGATAGTTTCAGCTTCTGGTCCAATGCTGTCTGAACACCCTAAATTAGTAGGATGTCTCATTGGGACTATGACGTAGTTATGACTCTTAGTCATTTCTAGCATTACCTGAAGCTGTGTAAGCAGCAGGCGTAACTGCTTGATCCTAGTGTTGCGTTTCAGACTTGACCTTTTTGCTCTCCTGCCTGTAAAACAGCTCTCTATCTGCGAGAGCTTTAGAATTACAGGTGAAATTTCACCCTGAATGCCACTTGCTACTTAACACAGTTCATTTAAAGACCAAGTGTTGGAAGAGATGAGTTAGCTCTAATAGATTTTTTTTTTTTTTATTTATTTTTTGTCTTGACAGTAAAAACTTGTCATGGAGGGATATGCAGCATCTGGTTGTGAGGACATCTAACCCAGCTCACTTGATCACTAACGATTGGAAGACCAATGGGGTTGGACGCCAAGGTACTGACATGCACCTTGTGCTTTTCTCGTCTGCTGTCTGCTCTGTTTATTCTGTGCTTGAGCTCCACAACCAAGTGTGATGTGTTGCCACTCAATGAAGCGATGTTCATTATACCAATCAAGAATGCATTCCAGTCCCTCGCCTGTCTCATAATGTCATTGAATGCTCAGGCCCCTATTAAACTGGACTGCATGGAATTGCCAGGTTGCTGTCAGCAGTATTGATTTATTTTTCTCTCTCTCTCTCTCTCTCTCTCTCTCCCTCCGAATCACTCTCTCCATCTCCTTTTCTTTCTATCTGTTTCTCCTCAACTGTCACATATTTATATCGCCCATCTCTTGTCTTATTCTTATCTTTTCCCATCTTGCTGTACATGTCCAACACTTTATATCTGTCTGTCTCACTCTGTCTGTTCTTCAGTAAGCCACTCGTATGGATATGGCCTGCTGGATGCTGCTGCCATCGTGGCCCAGGCCAAGAACTGGACCAGTGTGGGCCCTCAGCAGAAGTGTGTCATCTCCATGTTGTCTGAGTCCAGGTTAGTCTGTCACTCAAAGCAAGATTCTAATAAATAACCCAATACAGCTAGCATATTTATAATAGGTGAAAGGTAATGGGCAGTTGTATGAAGCCTATAGCCCACATCCTGGGGCTGGTCCAATAAAGTTTGTAATCTGGCCTGCTAAATGAATTTATGAATTTGTTCTAAATTAAAATCATGTTGTTAACCGTAATTGAATGGAAAGGTTTGAAAAAGAACTAGCCTGTTATTCCACTAGGTGGCAGAATAGAGAAATAAACACAGGGCTGTAAACTTGATCATATACGCTAAAGATGCTAATGTAATTCTCCATTCACAAGCAAAAAACGTTAAGCCGTAACCAGGTCTCTTTCCAAAACAAATTAAAAGGGGTGTGGGTTAATGAATTGTAATTGCAGTGATTTATTTATTTATTTTTGGTCCAGTCCACTTGACATTGAACTAAGAAGTGTAAAGTGGCCCGTTACCAAAAATGAGTGAGACATTCTGGCTTTAGCGTGTTGTATGTGCTAACATATGGCTCACAGGCTTCACTTGGGGTGCCTTACAAGACCGTTTGAGATTATTTGTATCTCTGGCCTTGATTTCTCAAGAAAAGCCAGATTTTAATAGGAAGTTAGCATTGTACTGACAAGCAGTGCTAGGGTGCACGTCTCATTTACAGTCCACGTGAGCGTAGATTGAACTGCTCTGCTGGGTTTGATGTTTCGTCATGAGGGGGAGGCATGCCTGCGGTGCATGTCTAAAAGAAATAATTACTTGCAGATGATCTATACCACACTCGTGTCTCTGCTGACAATCACACACTCCTCCAAATGCCCCCCTCCTTTATGTACACAAGCACATACACAAGCCCTATCGAGAGCTCATGCTCTTTTCATTTGCGTCTCCCCCTCGGTTCCTTCATGTTATAGAAAAGATCAGAGGGCTTTGGAACGAAGCCCAGTTGAGCATGCTGGTTAGTATGGTCACGCTTCTGGAGCTGGTCCAGCTGAGCTTAGTGATTACATCTCTGCGTTGATCCCCCTCCTCCCAATGTCAAGCCCAGACTGCAAGTACTGTGCTGTTTTTGACATGCATCTGTGTGCAAGAATTTTTATTTTGTTTACGATCTCACGGATGATATGAGGGATCATTAACTTTATATTATTAAGCCCTGGTCCTGCTTAACATGAATAGGATCCTTACAGGACTTGCTGTGGGGTATTGAGATCTGGCTTTCAGTGACACAAACTAGCTCTCTAGCTGGGAGAGCTTACCATGTTCTTAAAGTTTAATGTGGTGTCCCTTGCTCTAGGCTTTTATGTACTTGTGACGTCCTTGTGCGATCAAGTTATTGTCCAGGCCACAGTGACCTGGTTCTGATCCTTGTGGGGCTTTTTTTTGTGTTCTGCAGTAACGGGTGTGGTGGATATGGGAAAACACTTGGTCTGGAAGATATCAGTTGGTGGTCTGATGAGACACAGTTTCGATTTTCTGCTGATAACTGGAATGATTTACAGTTGAACTTGGATTGCTTATCAGCCTTGTCATTTGGTATTCCAAAAGTGAAAGGGGAATGGAGAAAATGTTTTTGTGCTTTGCTGAGAATCTAGATTATTGTAGGCTGCATGATGCAAGTGTGATGTTGCCACAGACCTTGACTCCAGTGCACTTGTTACAAAAACACTACCAAAAAAAAATCTAAGCATTCAGCTAAGCTCTTCCATGGAAGCAGTAATGATGTGGTGATTTATTGTTTCTAAGATTATATGAATGAATTTTTAAAAACGATGCATTTTTAACCTCTCTCCCTTTAGGGAGGCCAAGGAAAGGATCAAATGTGCAACTGCTAAAAGCACAGAATCAGTAAATTGACGTGCTGCAAAAAATACAAAAAAGCTACTAAAGAGTTATGACTTTGGAGCCCTGACCGGGGGGGTCTTAATTCCTATTCGAATCACATCACTGATTATAGTCTAATTGAATGTGGATTATGGCACAGCTTTGTGTAATTGTGTTCGTTTTATTAGCAGGACTAAGTGTAATAAGGGAAAGGACAAGTCACTGTGACTTTCAGCATCTTGCAGTTCACCACGTTTTGAAAGGAACTGTTACAGAATGCAGTCTTGTAGAAAAAATAAATTGTGCTTTTATTTCAGGAACATTGGGAGCCACCTGGTGATCAACAGGAGCGTAGACGCGTGTTCAGGCAAGCCCAACTTTGTGAGCTCTCTGGAACATGTCCAAGCCCAGCTCACACTGTCCTACAACCGTCGTGGAAACCTGGCCATCTACCTGATCAGCCCACAGGGCACCCGGTCAACTCTGCTCACCCCCAGGTCAGGGGCTGTAAACCTATTTTTTTGCTTGTCTTGTGTCAAATGTGTAAGGTTTTTGGGCATGATGTTTTTCTTCCCTTCCTCTTGGCAGACCCACTGTTGTATGGACTGTACATTGGTTGTGTCACTCGCTCCAATTAAAGGTTACCACTTTCTGTCTTTGTCCTTCAGACCTCATGACTACTCCTCTGAAGGCTTCAACGACTGGGCCTTTATGACCACCCACTCATGGGACGAAGACCCTCGCGGCGAGTGGACTCTGGAAATTGAGAATGTGGCTGGAACCAGTGACTACGGTAACTATTAATATCCTCTCCCTCAAGGTTCTTTATTTTATACAGTCATTAATGCATGCGGAAAGCAGGGCAGACATTTTAGCTGAAGCGAGGAGTCTCACTCCTGGAGTTCCAGTGGGCTGCTTCTCTGCATAACTTTGCAAGTGTAACTAGAAGAATCTTGCAGAATGCACTATGTTTTTAGCATAAATAACAGAGGGGTTGGACTGTGGCAAGGTTTGACAATTTTTATTCATTTATTTATTTTTCTCAAGGTCAAAATAATTGATTGCTTCTTTGTTTGATGTTGGTCAAACGTAATGCTGAGCACATATTGTTATAGCAGCAGTGAACAAATCCTTCGCTAGCGGACTATCAGTTTATTGACACTTCCAAACAGGGCTTTCTGTTGGAGGATGTGATTTGTTGTACCTTTTTTGTATTCCCTCATGTTCTTTGAAAATCTTTCACTAGGCTTGTAACAGTTTTAATGCCGGTTGAGCTAATTTGATTAAAGCTTTTTCCATTAACTTGATAGCTGTCTGAAGGAAGTTTCTACACTGAAAGTGCTGTCTAGGCTAGGGCAATTAAGGCCAGCAGTTAATCTTGCTCTGAGAAATTAGCTTCCCAATGCTGTAGACCTGACAGGAAATTAGGAGTGTCTTCTGCTGCATCCTCCCTTTATTCCCGTCATCTTGTTCTGTCTGTTGTTTTTACGAGTTGGTTGGCTTTACTTGTTTTCCTTCTCTGTATCCTGCTGTAAATCTTATTAATTAAATATGGCAAAGTAAATCACAGGTTTGAGACTCCCTCTTCCCCTGTCCCCTGATATCAGGCTGTCCAGCCTATCATTATGCAGACTGTAAATATTCACTGAGCCCTGGCTTACATTATTCAACTGGTGTGTGTTTTACTTTACTAGCCCATCTATAGTGTGAATAATTGAGTTGCATTGATTGTATTAGCCTGATTTAGCAAGCTGTTGACTTTTAACAGTCTACAGTAACCGATTTTAATGGTGCCAAGTTAAACTGGGTGAAATAAATCAACTTGACATTAACAGTCGGTTTTCTTAAATAAACATTTTTAAAAGACTCTGTATTCTGTTAAGTAGTACAATCTACTAAAGCACATCATGTTAATCTCTAGCTGTTTTGCAACATGTACAGCTTAATTGCTGAAAAATTCAGTAGTAAGAGTTGGTACCATGGGCAAAAACGTATTGTGTAGTAGCAGAGGCTACACTTTTTTTTCAGTATGAATGGATCATTATTTCATGTCTTGTCTCTCAGGCACTCTAACACAGTTCACGCTGGTTCTCTACGGCACTGCCTCTGCATCAGCTGGCTTGTCCACACCAGACTCCGTCCAACTCCCTGAAGACGGCTGTAAAACCTATGACCTCAGTCAGATTTGCACAGGTAAGAGGTCCACTGCTGAAATAAGAGTGCCCCCTGCAGCCCAGCACCTGTATGTGCAATGTTGCGTGCATTCATTTGTGTCCCAATATACACTTGAAATTGATGTTAAATTTCACCTATTTATTTAATTATTTTACTATTGTGTACATTTTTGAATGCATTTTCAGATAAAAGGTATGGTTTGGGGGAAAAGTTTAAGTTATACATTATAGTAAACCAGCCACCACATTTGGTATCTGCTTCACTAGATTTATACTGTGGCTTTGAGGCTAAAATAACTGAATAAGTAATTAAATAAATATTCATGTACTTCTTTGAAGTTAACCTATATAATGATATTTTGAAATGAAGGATTTTGCCAAATAGCTAGGATGGTCTACATTTATAAATGAAAATTAAACTTTTTGCTACATTTCCCTGTTTAAAATTTTACAGGCTATTTTTCTTTCTTTCTTTTTTTTTTTTTACTTTTACTAAACATCAGCAAGTTGTGACATATAAGACATGGGTGCTTTTTGGGGCAAGTGTGTGCATATGTCTGTCTTTCTTGTTCACCGCATTAGCCGTGTGGGGGCGAAAACATTATGCTGGGTGAGTGACGGTGTTATTATTTTAGCCTGGCCTGTGGTTTTGTCACCTAGATCACTAGCTGTTTGATAGCCAAGTTGTAACACTATAAACCTATGAAATTTGGCTCTTACTAATTAGCAAGTCAGGATTGCTTTCGCTGTCCTGTTTTTCTCAGTAATGAACTCCAATGAACTTTTCAGCTGACAGTCACTACCGTTGTTATCTTAATGGGAGTTAGCATTGCATTTGTTTACATGAAGGTGGGTCATCCAAATGGTTACCTTCACAAATTATACCAGTGTTTGTTCTCGTTTTACTACATCTCTTGTCGTTTGTTTTTTGGAAGCACAACGTGGATTCTGGCACATTTTCCATTCTGAACAGACTGAGATGGGGGATCAGGCTACATCCACATTAATCTGGATAAATTTGAAAACGACGTTTTGGCATTGTAGTGTGGATTGAGAAAACGGAGATATTCAAAAACAATGACCTATTTATTTTTAGACATGTGATGTGGTCATGTGAGACCCATTCAACTCGCAGCAAGCAAGAAGGAAGACGATAATGTACTGCAGGTGTTTTGCCTGCTATCCAGTTTGATAGCTTTGTTAAACATTAATGTCACTTTGTTAAACCTTCAGATTGCATTTTTTAAATAAACTCCTGACGGATATGACGCAGGCCAAAGCGCGATATGCATACACAGTATAGGGATGTAAGCGTTTTCAGACGTTTCCGTGTGGACGAGCAATTTTTGCAAAACGTTTGAAAATGCCAGCTAAACTGAGAGCGTTTTAAAATGAAAATGCAGTTTTTCAGATCTATCCAGATTAATGTGGGTGTAGCCTGAAGCAGCCTTGAGGGGTCTGTAAAAAAGATTTATCCAACCTAGCACTCTACCCCGAACCCATTTTTCCAAACAGACTTTTTTAACCAATAAGTAAATACATTATAACGTTATCAAATTCTGTATATTCTCAATTATTTTTTTTAAATAGTGAGAAATAAAATTAAAAAGTGCATTTTATTTATTTATTTAATTTTCTAATGCTGCTCTGTTTGCAGGTGCTCTGTGGCTAAACCACTGTGAGAGTCTCTAGTGCTATCCACTTCCTATTCTTCTTAAGTGTGGGTCTTTTACAGAGTAGGCAGAATATTTATAACCCCTGATATCTGCCTCTTGATTTGGTAGCTCAGTGGTTTTTAAGCCCGTCCTCAGGGACACAGAGTCCACATTTGTGCTGTTTTCAACAGACAAAACACTGATATAGTAGCTGTAACTGAGCTAATTTGCCTGGCTGTAGGCAGATGTGTCCATGTTGCTCTTCTAAGATCCTCTCCAAATGTCTAGAGCTGTTAGCGCCATTAAGAATTACAGCCAGGTACGAAGCATAACATTTTAAATTACCTTTGTTTCATTATTTATTGTTTGCTGAATTGGGGACTGGGGAAAAATGTGCGTCTGCTCCCTGATTAGCTCATTGTTTTCCTATTAACTAAAATACTTGTCTCTTAAGGTTGGTTTATGGCATACAACCAAGGTTAAACACAAATTACTCATCTTGGGTATCAGAAAAATCTGCTCTTTGCAAGGATGACGATCCTAAAGGAACCTTGGATTCTAGGTCATTTTTCTAACTAACCTGATAGACTGTGTTTAGTTGTAGTGCACAGTGACTGCTCCTTTAGCACTCATCTGGCCTGCTATTTAGTAGACAGGGAAATTCAATATGGGAACTAATAAGTGATTCTCGTCTGTATACAGTGTCAGAGTACCAAATTCTATATACCAAATTATTTATTCTCTACTATTATTGTTCAGCATATTGTGAAGGTATTTTTTTTCTTCCATACCTGGTATTCTTCACCATATCAAGCTTTCCTTCTCTGTGCAGTTATAATTGTTTTCTTTTCTCTGTGTATGCAGAGTGCAACCCCGGGTTCTACATGTACCAGCAGGGTTGTGTACATGAGTGCCCTGCAGGCTTCACGTCTGTCTCCCAGTCTGAGCTTTCCTCTTATAACGATGTGGCTGCTGTCCTGCATCCAACCTGCATGCCCTGCCATGAGCTCTGCCTTACCTGCAGCGGCACAGGGCCAAGAGACTGTCTCTCATGCCCACCCCACAGCCACCTGGACCTACTCACTGGTACCTGCCAGCACCAGAACCAGATTCAGCGTGAATCACCCGATGCTGGGTTGTTCCAATTGCGCGGCAGCGCCTCTTCTGGCATCATGAATCTACAGCTCTCGTCCAGTCTGCCTGCCACTGTGGCAGTGCTCTGCTGTGCCTTTATCGCAGCCACCTTTGTAGTGGTGTTTGGCCTGCTTCAGTTCCACTCCTATAGCGTCACTAAAATGTACAGTTCTGAAGCCGGCGTGGGCTCTGTAATGCGCGCAAGCTTCGGCCTGAGCATGGCGCGCAGCGACATCATTTCCTACAAGGGTATACCAAGCATGTGTAATGAAGATGGGGGCAACTCTGAGTCTGACAACGATGAGTTCGACATCCACAATGAGAGAACTGCCTTCATCAAAACAAAAAGTGCTCTTTAACCCTTTCCCCACACACTTTTGCTATCTATCTTCTCCTCAACTATTTTCTTTCTTTATCTTTTTGACGATATGGTCTTTCACGGGCTTGTCTCCCCTTTTCTTTTTTGGGGTTTGATCCTGCAGTTTATTTATTATTCCTATTTTCCTCCATAGTGGTGAACCATAATATCAGGGCCACTCTGCACACACCTGGCCTCGGTGCCTCTAAAAGAACGCCTCCATGGCTGATTGGCTGGAGGATGAGACAAAAAAACAAAAAGTTGATTGTCCCAGGCTTGCCAGCAGGACTCTCCAAAAACACAATAAACACAATGATTGTCATTTAGTCTCTTCCTCTTCTTTTCAGTCCCACTACATG